>NC_133656.1:239835720-240135720 GCF_009905375.1 Apium graveolens
CGCTACTCAGTGGCAAACACCCCATATTTATCCCATTAAATTAAAGTTCTAACAATTAATTGATTTCTTGTTATACTTATTGTTGTGTAAATTTAGTTGGCCTAAACATCGAACTGTAAATTATGTAATTTGATCAGGGAGTTTGAGAATGCGATATCTTGAATTGAATACGTTCAATTCGAGATCCGCCTAAGATCATTTTCAACGTTGTTGGCTCCTTAATCCAGAACCCAGAATTTAGTTGTAGTAGTAAACAATGTTAGGTCTTTTGGCCTAAGAAGTTAACTCCTTAGCACCACTTAAAACCATTCAAACCAAATTTCTTACATGTTGGAGTAGCATCATAGTCATCATGTATATTTAGGTCTAACTTTAGCATCAAGCAGGAGAGCTGTAACTCTTGCATTAATTTATGTCGTTATTTTTCGGTTTAGTCGAATCTGATCCTTTCGTAACTCGATCAGGAAAACTAGCGGCATCATTTGATTCAAAGAAAACTTTATGATTAAAGAATAAGAGTGTTTGACACCTGCTAGTTTTTTCCGACTGACATGTAGTGGGTTGTTGCGTTAAGCAGGTAACTAACTATCTAGATTTGATTGGTTTTGCTGCTGATAGAAGCTGGAAACGAGTTTCGCGGAATTTGTGCATTTGTTTGATACTTCAGAAACTGGTTCTGATAGCTGGATCTTTGTAGCCTCGAGTCCATCGTAGCCTAAATTCTGTTTTTGTATCTGATACATGTCCAATTTGCATCCCTCAAGCTGCTCATGTAGCTGCCTCAGCACTTCAATTTGTATTGCTTCACTCATATGTGAACTTCAGTGTAACACATCATCATAGTTAAATTACAACATCATCAATATAAAAATGTATGAACTGCATTTCTTTTTTGAGAATCAAATTAAGGCCAGATGTTTCTTACTTTTTCGTTTGAGTTCCGATGCTCAGATTAATTGTTTGACTCTCATTTGCCTCACCAACTTTGTTTGATCCAGATTGTAATAGTCCATGTATACTCTTGCTCAATACTTCCGCCAGCCAAAAAGCAATGATTATATTTTTTTTACGACAACATTACAATCGAGAGAATCTATCGAAAATTGTTGTGATGATGCTAATATTTTCACAAGGGCTGTTGACGAACCGAGCTGTTCGTGAACAAGCTCGAGCTCGGCTCATTAAGAGGTCGTTCGGCTCGGCTCGGTAACGAACTCAAACTCGAGCTCGGCTCGTTAAAATGTGTTCGTTAAGCAAATCGAGCTCGAGCCGAGCTTTGGGTTGTTCGGCTCGAGCTCGGCTCGACCTCGGCTCGGCTCGGCTCGAACTCGTTCGTTAAAATTCAAAAAAAGTCTAATATATCCTAAATATTTTAATATAGGTATGTTTTTAAAAAAAAAATCTGACTTCACTGTATTTTTTTTTATCTTCCAACGATCATTTTGCATACCATATGTGATATATTTTGACGCGATTTAGAAATTTTATATTTTAGTTTCTGTTATGGATTAAAACTACTATATATAATTGCTGTATTTAATACTAAGGAACGTGAGCTCCAAGGCTCGATTTGACTGCTCTTGTATTTCGTGACTCAATCTGCCTTAACAAGATGCCTACGTACCTTGCTGATTACCAAGGATCAAGTCAAAAAACGTAGTTCTGATTGGTGGGGGTGAGACCCCTTATATAGATGTGGGAGTCCTTGAATTGGACTTGGTATAGGAGACTTGGTGGATAAGCCTCTGAATTAGGATAGACTTAGGAGTCCTAGGAAGTAGGAAGCTGATTCCTTATCTTTTTAGGTCCCCTTGAGGCTAATCTCTAAGGATTTATATCCTCATCGGGACTCTTTTCAACATCTGATTTCTCCCTTATTAATTAATTACGAAATTAATTAATAATCAGGGCTTTTGGGCCTTTTTTATTCCATCAGACCTGATCTGGTCCATCAGGCTTAACCTTTCTAGTCTGAGTATCATATATCTTTTTATTGGGCCTGGCAGCCCACAGTTTGTACAATTAATGCAGTATTTAATTATACAAACATAATTTATTTATCCCTATCATTTGCCCCCCAACTTTTGGGAAACATTGATTAGGTTTCGCAGAAGTTAAGTCTATTTGTTCCCTTACAGGGTTTCGTTTTTCCGTAAAGTGTGGAGCGACCTACACATTCACAACGAATTTTTCCTTTTATTCAGGAATTATCTTAATTTCCAGGAATTTTTCCCTTATTTCCGGGATTTTTCCCTTAATTTCTGGATTTTTCCCTTAATTTCTGGGATTTATCCTAATTTTTCTGGATTTTCCCTTAATTTCTGGGATTTATCCTAATTTTTCTGGATTTTTCCCTTAATTTCTGGGATTTATCCTAATTTTCTGGATTTTTCCCTTAACTTCTGGGATTTATCCGTAATTTTCTGGATTTATCCGCAATTTTCTGGATTTATCCGCAATTTTCTGGATTTATCCGCAATTTTCTGGATTTATCCGTAATTTCCTGGATTTATCCGTAATTTTCTGGATTTATCCGCAATTTTCTGGATTTATCCGTAATTTCCTGGATTTATCCGTAATTTTCTGGATTTATCCGCAATTTTCTGGATTTATCCGTAATTTCTGGTTTAAAATGCATACAAAATTGATTAGGATGCAGAAGAAATTGATCAGGATTCAGCCAAATCGATCAGAATTCCTGCTCGATTTCGATCAGGATCCTGATCGAATTAACTCAGGATCTTACACTCTGGTCGACAGGATTCCTGATCGATTTCGATCAGGGCTCTGATCGAATTGATCTTCAAAGTGACACCCTAGTCGACTGTTACACGTGCTTAATCGATCAGGATTCCTGATCGATTTCGATCAGGATTCCTGATCGATTTCGATCAGGACTCTGATCGAATTAAGTGATTTTCTATCATTCTGATCGAATGGAATATCGATCAGGATTTTCTTCTGTGTCGATCAGGACTCTGATCGATCTTAGGGGATTTCTTCCCTCCTGTTCGAATAATATATCGACCAGGATTCTCTTTGGTATCGATCAGGACTCTGATCGATCTTAGGGGATTTCTTCCCTTCTGTTCGAATAATATATCGACCAGGATTCTCTTTTGTATCGATCAGGACTCTGATCGGATTTAGGGGATTTCTTCCCTTCTGTTCGAATAATATATCGATCAGGATTCTCTTTTGTATCGATCAGGACTCTGATCGGATTTAGGGGATTTCTTCCCTTCTGTTCGAATAATATATCGATCAGGATTCTCGTTTTTGCGTCGATCAGGACTCTGATTGGTCCAGTTTAAAATTCTGGTCGATTTTTGACCATTCACTTTCCATAGGAGCCTCTAGATTATTCCTGATATTTCTAGTAGATGGGCTTTTAGGTTGGGCCTGTCTGAATGGGCCTAGAAACGCCTCGTATTCCGAGCTTTTCGCCTATATAAGTGTAGTGTGAAGTGAGAATCCTCACTTCACTTCTCATTTCTCATTTCTCATTTTCTCCCATAAACTTCTCTAGAGTTCTCCCTTTGAGTAGGCGATTTCCGGCGAGCTCACAGCCATCGTAGCTTCCACCGTTTTTCAAGCATTTCTGGGTTTCAAGCTTTTAAACGAAGCACATCAATGGCGGACCGCGACTTGGCTCGTTTGCAGAAGATGAATGTCTCTAAGAGAGGTACAAACATTCAAATTCAATCTCCATATACTTCTCTTATTGACATGATTAACTCGAGAGGTGATGAATATCCTTCTCTATCTGAGTTAGATTCGTATAATCATGGTAACACTTTTCATGAGTTAGATGGTAGAATAGAATCTATGAACACCCTGTACAGACTTCCACCCCACCTTAGGATCACTCCAGCCGCCCCTGGGGATAGGACTTGTAATTGGGAGGGGGATACCCTGTTCATTTATCGAGGAGCCCTGACCGCAGGTCTTAGGTTCCCATTCCACGAATTTATTCCTCGTTTATTAGCCGATGTACAAATCAACCCTTGTCAACTCCCTCCCAACGCCTGGAGGAATATTATCTGTTTTATGGTCCTTTGTCTCAGGAATAACTTCCCTCTTTCCGTAGCTGTCTTTAGGAAAGTTTTCCAATTCTATAATAGCTCCATGAGTCAACCGGGATGGTTTTAATTCGCCAACGACCCAAAGTTCCCCATATCTTTGATAGTAACTCTATAGTCGAGAACAACCCTAAATGGAGGGATGAGTTTGTGAGGCTGACCTGGGCTGGGGGTGATTGGGCCACACTCTTCCGTAGGCCATTTTGCAAGGTATCAGATGGTAGTCCTGGTAGTATCAGATTGACTGATGAGGAGGAGGTGGCCTACCAGGCCTTAATTTCAGATGATGGGAAAACGGATACCTGGACCCTTTTAGAGGAGTTTTCCTTGAAGAAAGTTGGTCTCTCCCAGGCCAGTGATAAGGGTAAATTTATTCCTGCGTAATTATTTTTCCTTCTTTTTAATCGCACTTTTTCTTTTTTTCTGGATTTTAATGTTCCTTATACTTTTCCTTTCAGCTTGCGAGGCCATCAATAATGTTAACAGGCCTAAGGAGGGGGAGTCAGGCCGTCAGAAAAGGGCCAAGCTAAACAGGGACCCTAGGAGCAAACCTGACGGTCCTTCTTTTCTTAAGCCCCACGTCCCGGTGGTCGAGCTGGGGGACGATGTGGATCCTCCACTTAAGGCACATTCCTTCAGGCCTAACTGGGGCTTCAGGAGGAGCGATACGGTGGTTGGATCCACCAAACACGCTAAAGATTGGTCTTATCACTCCGTCACTCCCCATGACTTTACTGACATTGTTACGGGGAGTGATATTGAGACTATTGAGCTTCTGGGTTCTCAAGCCCAAGCTGCGGTAATTTTCTTTCTCTCCTTCTTTGAATCCCAACTTTCTTGTATTCCAACGAACTTGTGCTAACTCATACATATTTCTTTGCAGAGTAATACCTACTTCCAGGCGGCCCTCCATCAGGCTAGGTCCTGGAAGGGTAACTCAGATGGGTTTGAGAAAGAGATGAAGAAATGGGAGGAGAGAGCCAAGGTCCTGGAGAAGAAGCTGGACACGAAGAAAGAGGAGCTGGCTCAGGCTCATTCCGAGCTGGTGAAACTTAGGAGCGATAAGGATAAGCTCATCGATGACTACATGGATTCTGACAAGTTTAAGAATCTCATGGAGATTCATGATGAGGGTCTTTATTCCCTACAGTTTACTCAGGGATGGGACGCGGCCGTGAAGGCGGTTTCTGAGAAGTACCCGGGCTTAGTCGACCCTAAGGACTTTATAAGTCCTGAGCAGGCTGAGTCGGAGGACAGCATAGATGCCCTCTTTAACTCCCCTCAGCCAGATGATCGCATCTTGGATCCTAACACTGCTTCTCCTCCCGCTTCTCCTGCGAAGGACGCTGAAGGCGCTGATAAGGAGAAAGAGAATGAAGGCTCCCACATGGAGGAGTAGTTTTTCTATTCTGTAATTTGATCCTTAATTTATGTCTGGACTTTTGTTTGTATCAGATCTTATTACCCTCCGGGGTTATTTTATATGCTTCTTTCCTTATTCGCATTTTTCTCCTTTATCTTTCTGATACTTTAATATGCATTCAAGCTTGAACTAATTGGCCACACCAGTGTTATCACAACTCAAACATCCATAGGTTGAAATAATTTCGATTTCTTCAGTTTGAAGTCTGGTTTTTCAAAACCTTACATAGCATGGGTTCGACCCTAATCAATAATAACTAGACAATGTAAATTCTACTGGAATATAAAATTCTATGCAAGCAAAGCTTCCAGGTGCTTTTAAACCTACTTGTCACAATGACAAGTGAGAATCGTACTTCGCCTATCTTACACGTAGTAAACCTTCAGGTTTTGTGCATGCCAGGTCCTCGGGACTTCAAAACCATCCATAGTCTCGAGCTTGTAGGTTCCTCTACCTTGAACACTCTTGACTCTGTACGGCCCTTCCCAATTTGGGGCAAGCTTCCCTTTTTGTCCTACACCAGATGCTTCTATCTTCCTCAAGACTAGATCGCCTTGTTTAAAAAACCTTTCTTTAACCCTTAAGTTGTAGTAGAATGAAGCTTTTTTCTGATATTCTACTATCTTTGCATGTGCTTTATCTCGCACTTCATCAATTAAATCCAGGGCTAATCTCTGCCCTTCCTCATTTTCTTTCTCATCGAAAGCCTGAATCCTTGGAGAGGAATGTGATATCTCCACAGGAACTACTGCTTCCGCCCCATATGCCAACATGAAAGGAGTTGCATCTGTCGTGACTCTACAGGTAGTCCTATAAGCCCATAATATGGGAAGTATCTCATCTACCCAATTATTTCTCGACTTTTCGATCCTCTTCTTTAGTCCATCCAAGATTATCCGATTTGCTACTTCCGCTTGCCCATTGGCTTGCGGGTGAGCCACAGAGGTGAATCGTAACTCAATTTCATTTTCTTCACAATACTTCTTGAATTCCTCATTGTTGAATTGCGTTCCATTGTCAGTGACGAGGATACGGGGAATTCCATATCGGCACATAATGTTTTCCCACAGGAATTGTGCAACCTGCCTAGTTGTGATTTTGGCCAAAGGTTTGGCTTCGATCCACTTGGTGAAATAATCAATGGCTACAATCAGAAACTTCCTTTGTGCTGTGGCCATAGGAAAAGGCCCTAGAATATCCATCCCCCACATAGCAAAGGGAATAGGTGAGTTGATAGAGGTCAGCATCTCGGGGGGTTGTCTGGCGACTGGTGCATGCTTCTGACAACGATCACACTTCTTTACATATTCTTTGGCATCAGCCATCATTTCTGGCCAATAGAAGCCTAAACGAGTTATCTTATGAGCCAAGGCCTTGCCCCCCAAGTGCTGCCCACAAATGCCTTCATGCACTTCCTCAAGAGCCAAGCGTGCCTCATCGGGCCTGAGACACCTCAAGTAAGGAACCACGAAAGATCTTTTATATAGAATCCCATCTATCAAAGAGTACCTTAGTGCTCGAACAGTTAACTTCCGTGCCTCAATTGTATCGCTTGGCAACCAACCGGTCTGAATGTGAGCCTTGATGGGATCAATCCATGACGTCCCCAAGCCTACGGGAGCCACAAGCTTAACATCTATGCTTCGTGTCTTCAAAACACGGAAGTACACACTTCCTGAACTTTCTTCAATCTCAGATGAAGCAAACTTTGATAGCGCATCTGCTTTAGCATTTTCTTCCCTTGGAATGTGTTCAACATGGCATTCATTAAATTGGGTCATCACAGCCCTTACTAGGCGAACATACTTTGCCATCGTATCATCCCTTGCGTCAAATTCTCCCTTTACTTGGGATATGATCAACTTCGAGTCTCCACGGACCTTTAAGTTTTTGACTCTAAGTGTCCCAGCTAGACCAAGGCCAGCAATCAGGGCTTCATACTCTGCCTCATTGTTTGTGGTTGGGAAGTCTAGCTTCATGGCATACTCAATTAAGAATCCATCAGGGCTTTGCAAAACCAACCCTGCTCCACTGGAATTTGTTTTTGATGCTCCATCAAAATAGAGAACCCAATATTCTTTCTCCTTGTCCCCATTGTCGACTCCCTTGTCTTGAGGTGTGGTATCTTCCTGCCCCCCGACTTCTTGGTTGGGTATGGTACATTCCACCACGAAGTCAGCTAGTGCCTGGGCTTTTATGGCCATACGTGGCTTATACTTGAGATCGAACTCTCCCAACTCTATTGCCCACTTAATTAGTCTCCCACTTGCCTTGGGACTGTGAATGATATTTCTCAGTGGCTGATTTGTTAGCACTTCAATTTGGTGAGCTTGAAAATAAGGACGCAGCTTTCTTGAAGCCATCACCAAGGCTAAAGCGAATTTCTCAATGGCTGAATAATTCAACTCAGCACCATGCAAAATTTTGCTGACATAGTATACGGGTTTCTGGACTTTCAGTTCCTCCTTAACCAACACCGCGCTCAAGGCGCTTTCTGAAACAGCCAAGTACAAGAATAAAACTTCACCCAGAACTGGCTTGGCCAACAACGGGGCCTGGCCCATATACTTCTTTAACTCTTCAAATGCCTTCTGATTTTCCTCACTCCATACAAAGTCTTTAATGTTCTTTAATGACTTGAAGAATGACAAGCACTTGTCTCCTGACTTGGAGATGAATCGTCCTAGCGCAGCAACCCTTCCTGTGAGTTTCTGAACATCCTTGACAGTTTTTGGGGGTTCCATGTCCAGGATTGCCTTTATTTTATCGGGGTTAGCCTCAATTCCCCTCTTTGAGACCATCAATCCCAAGAATTTTCCAGATCCTACTCCGAAAGCACACTTCGCGGGATTCAACATCATCTTGTGGTACCTCAGGACCTCAAAAGCTTCCCTCAAATGGGTTATATGATCAGTTTTTACTAGACTCTTGACTAGCATGTCATCAACATAGACTTCCATAGTCTTCCCAATAAGATCCTTAAAAATTTTATTCACCAACCTTTGATAGGTGGCTCCTGCATTCTTGAGACCAAACGCCATAACAAGATAACAATAAACACCAAAGTCAGTGATAAATGATACCTTTGGAATGTCATCCTTATGCATTTTGATCTGGTTATATCCGCTAAACCCATCCATGAAACTCAGCATCTCATGTCCAGCGGTGGCATCAATCAAAGTATCAATTCTAGGCAGCGGAAAACAGTCTTTGGGGCATGCATCATTCAGATTGGTGAAGTCTATACACATCCTCCACTTTCCATTAGCCTTCTTCACCATTACAGGGTTTGCTAACCACTCCGGAAATTGAATCTCCTCAATGAAACCAGCCTCTAAGAGCTTTTCCACTTCCTGCTTTATAGCCTCTTGTCTTTCCGGGGCAAAATTTCTTTTCTTTTGTTTCACTGTCTTCCGACTTGGATCCACGTTTAGCTTGTGAGTAATTAACTCCGGGTCTATGCCTGGCATATCAGCTGCTGACCATGCAAACACATCACTATTTTCTTGCAAAAATTTCACTAACTTCCCTCTAAGGGGCTCCTCTAATGTGGCTCCAATGAAAGTCATCCTCTCAGGATTCTTGGGATCTAAAGGAACCGAAACCAATTCTTCTGCTGGTCTTCCTCTATTCTCATCATTTTCTCGAACATCCATATCTTCAATAGGAAGAACCTGCCCCCCGACTCCATCTGCCCTCAAAGAGGCCACATAACAGCTTCTAGCCATTTTTTGATCTCCTCTCTCTTCTCCAATCCCATTTCGGGTGGGAAACTTCATGACTGAATGGTAGGAAGAGGGGACTGCCTTGAAGGCATGTATCCCTGTTCTCCCCATGATAGCATTATAAGTTGAACTAGCCTTTACCACTACGAAATCCAGCATCTGCGTTGCTTGCCTTGGCTCCGTACCTATGGTGGTTGGCAACTTGATTATCCCTTCCACAGGACATTCTACTCCAGCAAATCCATATATCGGCATGTCGGTTGGTGTTAACTGGGAGTCGTTATACCCCATCCTTAGAAAGGTGTCGTGGAGCAAGATATCCACAGAAGCACCATTATCCACAAGGACCCTCTTAACCGGGCTATTTCCTATTATTGGTGTTATGACCAGCGGGTCGTCATGGGGAAACTTCACACCCTCTAGGTCGGAATCATCAAAAGCCAATGTTACTTCTGTCCTGGCCCTCTTCGGGGCTTCTCCAACAATATGCATAACCTCTCTAGTATATGCCTTTCTGGAATTTTTGGACAATCCAGCAGCAGTTGGACCTCCAAAGATCGTGTTTATCACAGGCCCTTGAGGTCTCGGCCCTCCATAAATGGTGTTTATAACTGGTCCTCTAGGTTGGGGATTCCGCCCCTGATCATCTTGGTCCCTCCTACGATCTTCAAAGTTCTTCCTTCCATTATTATTTCTGTCCCCTCCATCTCCAGTATACTTATTCAATCTTCCTTTTCGAATCAAAAACTCAATTTCATCTTTCAATTGCCTACACTCATCGGTGTCATGGCCAACATCTTTGTGAAACCTGCAATACTTGCCCCTATCTAGCTTGGCGGGATCAGCCTTCAAGGGCTTAGGCCAGCGAATATCTCTGTCTTTCTCAATCTCCATCAAAATCTGACTTCTGGGAGCGTTCAGCTTAGCGTATTCAGTGAACTTTTGCCCAGGTCCTCCCTTCTTAGGGGTTGAATCAGGGTTTTGTTCGGTTCTAGGATATTTGTCCTTAGCGATATACTCCAAATCAGTTTTTCGTTTCTTGCCTCCAGTGGGCTCATTACTTACTACGGTCTTCCTCATACTTTCTTCAACCTTGATATACTTCCCTGCCCTCTCTTGGAGCTGCAACATGCTCTCAGGGGGTCGTTTGGCCAAAGACATCTTAAAAAACTCGTCCCTAGTTCCTTGTTGCAATGCTATCATGGCTACCTTATCATCAAGATCTGGGACTTTTAAAGCCTCCTTTGTAAAACGATTCAGGTAATCTCTTAAGGATTCCTTAGCTCCTTGCACAAGACTCATAAGAGATGCTGAACTTTTTTCATGGACCCTTCCACTGATGAATTGCTTAATAAAAGCCTGACTTAGTTCTCTGAATGATCCAATAGAATTTGGGGGTAGGCGACTGTACCATCTTTGAGCCATACCCGACAGGGTTTGAGGGAAGGCCCGACATTTTATAGCATCATTCACGGGTTGCAGCAGCAGTGCATTAGAGAATGTCCTAACATGATTAGCGGGGTCTCCCGTGCCATCATAGGCTTTGATGGTGGGCATCTTGAATTTCCTTGAGACATGGGCATTCATTATCTCTTCTGTGAAGGGTGGAGTTGGATCATCAGGATCTCCAAGGGGAAGGAGATTGCTTGGATCAGTTCTTGGGACAGCAGCCCTTCTTCTTACCGGACCATCCAGGTCTATGATAGGAGGATGATTTCTCCCCCTAGGAGGTATGTGGGATCTGGTGGCTTGGTGAGCCTCCAAATCACGTCTCAGCCTTTGGATTTCAGCCTCATGAGCCCTGATCTTTTCCTGCACTTCTTGGGGATTCGCCCCTGGGGTGCTTTGGGGGCGTTGCCTTCCATCGGCCATTGGCTCTTTTCCAGGACGCCTCCTTCTCGGGGCCACTTCATCATCCGAAGATTCGGAGTCTCTCTCAGTGTATGGACCAGAAAATTCCCGATCCTCAGGGATAGGATCCAAACCTCGTATATAGGGGGGCGACCGCCCTCGTGCTTCGCTTCGCCCAGCATATCCACTTCCTCCAACCTCAGGGTGAAGGGGCATCCCATAAGGGGGGTTAGTAGTAACAATAGTTGAATATTCATACCCGACGGGTCGAGAATTCACAGGTATATGTATTTGTTGAACTTGAGGATTCGTACCTTGAATAATCGGGGGAGTTGTCCCTTGTGGCTGAGGATGAGTTGCCCCTGTCTGGGCTTCCCCCTGGGTAGATGCATAAGTTGAATGGGGAGGAACCTCCACGGTTGATGAAATCACCTGGGTTGTCCCTGATGGTGTTCCCTCCTCCAGAGTGCTGGTTGTTCTCCGTATTCTCGCCATGGTTGTTGTTGCGTTTTTCCCACAGACGGCGCCAAATGTTATGGATTAAAACTACTATATATAATTGCTGTATTTAATACTAAGGAACGTGAGCTCCAAGGCTCGATTTGACTGCTCTTGTATTTCGTGACTCAATCTGCCTTAACAAGATGCCTACGTACCTTGCTGATTACCAAGGATCAAGTCAAAAAACGTAGTTCTGATTGGTGGGGGTGAGACCCCTTATATAGATGTGAGAGTCCTTGAATTGGACTTGGTATAGGAGACTTGGTGGATAAGCCTCTGAATTAGGATAGACTTAGGAGTCCTAGGAAGTAGGAAGCTGATTCCTTATCTTTTTAGGCCCCCTTGAGGCTAATCTCTAAGGATTTATATCCTCATCGGGACTCTTTTCAACATCTGATTTCTCCCTTATTAATTAATTACGAAATTAATTAATAATCAGGGCTTTTGGGCCTTTTTTATTCCATCAGACCTGATCTGGTCCATCAGGCTTAACCTTTCTGGTCTGAGTATCATATATCTTTTTATTGGGCCTGGCAGCCCACAGTTTGTACAATTAATGCAGTATTTAATTATACAAACATAATTTATTTATCCCTATCAGTTTCTAATTTTAAAATGTGGCTTCATAATTATATTTTGGTTAAGATTTTTTTTAAAATATTTTTCATCGATCCAACCGTATGGATGTCATAAAATATATATTTTAATGATATAACCAAAGTTTCACATAAAAATAATTTTATTTGATTTTCTATTTTATGGTCAAACATTAGTTTGACTATAAACGCTAATTAGTGTTTAGTCCGGATTTGTTGTTTCGATTATTTTAAAAATACTTTATATCGATTTAACCGTATGGATGTCATAAACTATATATTTTATAGATATAACCAAAATTTTACATCAAAATAATTTTATTTGGTTTGCTATTTTAATAGTCAAACATTAGTTTGACTAGTCTTGCTAACTAATATTTGGTCTTGTATTGGTGTCTCAATTTATTTAAAATTATTTCTAATTGATCTAACCGTATAGATGTCATAAAATATAAATTTTATTGATATAAGCAAAGTTTTAGATCGAAATAATTTTATTTAGTTTGCTATTTTAATAGACAAACATTAGTTTGACTAGTCTTGGCAAGTGATGTTTAGTCTTGTATTGGTGTCTCGATTTATTTAAAATTATTTCTAATTGATCCAACCATATGTATGTAAAAATAAATATATTTTAATGATATAACCAAAATTTCAAATCAAAATAATTTTATTTGGTTTGTTATTTTAACAGTCAAGTATTAGTTTAACTATTACCGCTAACTAGTGTTTAGTCCTGATTTGTTGTTTTGATTATTTTAAAAATACTTTATATTGATCAAACCGTATGGATGTCATAATATATATATTTTATTAATATAACCAAAGTTATAGATCGAAATAATTTTATTTGGTTTGCTATTTTAACATTCAAACATTAGTTTGACTAATACTGGTAACTAGTGTTTAGTCATGTATTAGTATCTCGACTTGTTTAAAATTATTTCTAATTGATCCAACCGTATGGATGTCAAAATAAATATATTTTAATGATATAACCAAATTTTCAGATCAAAATAATTTTATTTGTTTTTTTATTATAACAGTCAAGTATTAGTTTGATTATTACCGTTAACTAGTGGTTAGTCCTGATTCGTTGTTTTGATTATTTAAAAATACTTTATATTGATCCAACCGTATGAATGTCATAATATATACATTTTTATTGATATAACCAAAGTTACAGATCAAAATAATTTTATTTGGTTTGCTATTTTAACATTCAAACATTAGTTTGACTAGTACTAGTAACTAGTATTTAGTCTTGTATTAGTATCTCGACTTGTTTAAATTATTTCTAATTGATCCAACCGTATGGATGTCAAAATAAATATATTTTAATGATATAACCAAATTTTCAGATCAAAATAATTTTATTTGGTTTGTTATTTTAACAGTCAAGTATTAGTTTGACTATTACCGTTAACTAGTGGTTAGTCCTGATTCGTTGTTTTGATTATTTTAAAAATACTTTATATTGATCCAATCGTATGAATGTCATAATATATACATTTTATTGATATAACCAAAGTTACAGATCAAAATAATTTTATTTAATTTGCTATTTTAACATTCAAACATTAGTTTGACTAGTACTAATAACTAGTATTTAGTCTTGTATTAGTATCTCGACTTGTTTAAATTATTTCTAATTGATCCAGCCGTATGGATGTCAAAATAAATATATTTTAATGATATAACCAAATTTTCAGATCAAAATAATTTTATTTTGTTTGTTATTTTAACAGTCAAGTATTAGTTTGACTATTACCGTTAACTAGTGGTTAGTCCTGATTCGTTGTTTTGATTATTTTAAAAATACTTTATATTGATTCAACTGTATGAATGTCATAATATATACATTTTATTGATATAACCAAAGTTACAGATCAAAATAATTTTATTTGGTTTGCTATTTTAACAGTCAAACATTAGTTTGACTAGTATTAGTAACTAGTATTTAGTCATGTATTAGTATCTTGACTTGTTTAAAATAATTTTTAATTGATTCAACCTTATGGATGTCAAAATAAATATATTTTAATGATATAACCAAATTTTCAGCCAAAATAATTTTATTTGGTTTGTTATTTTAACAGTCAAGTAGTAGTTTGACTATTACCACTAACTAGTGTTTAGTCATTAATTGGTGTTTCGATTTTTTTTAAAATATTTTTCCCTCGATCCAACCGTATGGATGTCAAGATATATACTCCCTCCGTCCCTCCCAAATGTTTACATTTGGGTGGGGCGCGGAGTTTAAGAAAAATGATAAAGTAGTGGAGAAAAGTTGAAAAAATGAGTAAAGTAGTGGGACCGATTAATATTATATGTATAAAGTGGGTATAGTGGAGGAAAGTAGTGGATGTAGTTAATTTAAAAATTATAAAAACTTTACTATTTTTGGAAAATTTTGAAATGTAAACAATTGGAAGGGACATCCCAAAAAGGAAAGTGTAAACAAATGGGAGGGACAGAGGGAGTATATTTTAGTGATATAACCAAATTTTCAAAAAAAAAAATTTATTTGATTAGTTATTTTCACAGTCAAACATTGGTTGACCATAATTTTTTCTGGCTCGGCTCGGCTCGTTTATGTTTGCGAACAAGCTCGTGTTCGGCTCGTTAGTTAACGAGCTCGAACACGATTTTTGTTCGATAAGAAAGCTCGGCTCGGCTCGGTTCGTCAGAAAAAAAATTAAAACTCGGTTCTGTTCGATCAAAACTTGGCTCAGCTCAGTTCGTGAACAGCCATAATTCTCACTCCCTTTATCACGGCATAAATGTAATGCCTCGTGTTAGTATGAATTTTATAAATTATAATATTGTAATTGTGATAAAAGGATAGTATTGTGCAGGATTTTGTATACTATCAATGTTTGTATACTATCGATGTCTGAGTTGAGGTCAATAGTACTATCAAACCCTATACAGTAAAATTTACACTCAAATCTAATTTTACTCAATTAATTCACCTTGCATAAATATTGAATGAACTTGACACAAACCCACTATGCATTGGATTATCCTAAAAAAACCTCACTATCATTTACCATGGAATGTACTCTAATTGATTTTAATTTCAGACAATTTCACAAAATTTTTTATAAAAAATGCATATTGTGTTTTGTTGAATTTTTTATAATCACCGTTATATAATATACTACCTACATCTTTTTTCCATTTACCATGTATGTATACAGTTATGCTTTTTTATACCTGAATGTGTACATGTGATTTGATATTTAAACAAATTTTGTTCAAATAAATTTAGATCATTCAAAGTTATCTTTTCCTCATTCATTTTTCAAGACAAACACATATTATTATCACATAATCCAATATAGGAATAGTAATCTGAGTGTTTTATTATGTATTCCCTCCCTCCCTCTCCCAAAACATTTTCTAAATATGTAAGTAAAACTTAATATTTTTTGGAATACTCAATTTTACGTTTTTAAAAACATAGTGTAGCGGGCATAATGACTAGTAAATTATAATATTGTAATTGTGAACATTATTACTATTCTGGTAATAATAGTAATTAGTACATTGATGTGAAAATTTGTTTGATATTAAATTAGTTTAAAATAACAAATTGTCATTTTTTAATGCTAATATTAATAAGGGAAAATATTTTAGATATCTTTAGTTTATATAGTATAGTTTATTGTTCTTTTATTAATATTTTTTAGTAATAGTTAAGTTTCTTTTTAAGTGCTAAATATCAACTTATTAAAGCTAAAAAAAATAATATCTGGAGAGTACTAATGTGGGGGTTAGGTATGATAGAGTAACACGAGTTTAGGAATTTATTCGGAAGATAGGCTTTATAAGAAGAGGAGACCACCTTCACTTTCTCCATCCCTCTCTTTTAACATCATGTTCTCTCTTTCTTCCTTGCTTTATTGTTGGTATCTTGTTGATATGTGTGATCATTTTATTTCCGTTTAGATAGCATGTTTGAGATTTCTCCGTACTTTGAGAGTAAATTTTTATTTGTTAATCACAGTGAGCTTGATTGAAAGTATCCTCATATATTGATTCTTAGGTTGTGAATATCAATCTCAAAACTTGTGCATGAGTCGGCAGTAGATACTGGTTCATTTACAGGAGTCACAGGTGGTGTAGATACTTTATCTTGAGCAGTTTCCTGAGTTGGTGACAATGGAGGTGTAGATGCAGTAGCTTCAGCAAATTGTGGCTCTTTTGAGATCAGAGATTCCTGATCTCCTTCCTGAGCTGCAAGGAGTGTGTTCCATATTAATCTTCCTTGGTTCCACCTCTGCTTCCTTCTGCACTTCTTCTTCAGCCACAACTGCATTTTCTGAATCTTGAGATTTTTCAGGCTCTTCGTCTTGCTGAATTTGGGGGCTTGCGACCTTTCCATACCTCAAGATGATGGCGTTCACCTGCTCTTCAACTTCCCTCTTGCCTGGATTGACTTCTGTATCAAGCCTGACTTTGACATATAAGAGCCTGGTTTTTGCACATAAGCCTCAACTCCTCCAATTCAGATTTTTCATTCGAAGATAGACCTGCATCATGATTTTGTTGTTGAATTTGGAGGAGTTGTTTTTGAGATATCTGAAAATTCTCTTAATAGCAATTACATGAGATTCTCTAGGATCAGCCTTAAATCTAGCACAAAGACATGTAGCAAATATTATATATGGCCTACTAGCTGTTAAGTATAGAAGTGAGCCAACCATGCCTCTATAACTTGAAATATCCACAGACTTTTCAGTAGTGTTTAATTCAAGTTTAGTTGCAGTGGCCATGGGA
The DNA here is from genome assembly GCF_009905375.1 of Apium graveolens. Classification (NCBI taxonomy): domain Eukaryota; kingdom Viridiplantae; phylum Streptophyta; class Magnoliopsida; order Apiales; family Apiaceae; genus Apium; species Apium graveolens. Next base: position 239,852,684 of record NC_133656.1, read on the forward strand.
GTTTTTGCCGGTGTGCAATCCATTAGTTCAAACCTTTTTAAAAGATCATAAATGTATTTAGTTTGACTAATGAATATTCCTTCACTAACTTGCTTAACTTGCAAACCAAGAAAGTAAGTTAGTTTTCCCATCATGCTCATTTCATACTTACTTTGCATCAATTTAGCAAACTTTTTGCAAAGTTTTTCGTCTGTAGAGCCAAAAATAATGTCATCTACATAAATTCGAACAAGTATGCTAAAGCCATTAATATTTCTAAAGAATAAATTTTTGTCTACAGTACCTCTAGTGAAGTGATTCTTTACAAGAAACTTTGATAAAGTGTCATACTACCAGATCACTTGAGTTATTCATTCTTAGGTGCACCTCATGTTAAGAGGTTGGGATATATTTTTAATGATGTAGAGAGTGGCTGGACGGATATTCCAGTGCCTACAGAGGGTTCTTCTCATGCGCCACAAGTAGTTGATAGGACTGGTGTTGGTGATGAGCAGAATTAAATTCTGATACTGAAAACCCTGACAGTCTAAGTTCTGATACTGCAAACTCTGATGGATTAAACTCTGATGTCATTGAAACTGTGGTGACTATGTCAAAAGAGGATGCACCTGAGCAGGGGGAGCATACTGAAGATACAACCACATCTCAAGAAGCATCAGAACATACAACTGGCTCTTCAAGTTCTGATTGCTGATGAACCCCAACCTACCACCGACTTAATTCCACCATTTAAACTTGCAAAACGGGCTTTTAATGACTTGATAAATGTTGACCTTAAGAAAAAGGTGGTTAGACCCTTACAGATACCTCAGTCTGTAAAACAGATCCATTCAATGACTAAACATATCAGCATCATGTATCATTTCATAAGGGAACATGTGGAAGCAGGTACGGTGTAATTTGTCTTTGTTTTTTATAGATCAGCAAGTAGCAGATATATTCACCAAACCTCTCTGTGAAGCTACTTTTACAAGATTGGTGAATGAATTGGGAATGAAATAAGGACAATTCTTAAACTCTGATAATTAAGACTGATGATATTATTGAAGCATGGTATCTTATTATGTGTCAATACTTGTTGACAAACGTCAAAGATATACAACCTTGTCTTACTTGATGGTTTTGTAATTGAAATTATGTGGCTACATGATGGTATTCATCCACAAATGATGGGTTTAGTATATGCATGTTACAAAATTGATGGCCACTAGAGCTGATCACTCTAGTAAATGAAGGTTAAATTTCGAGTAAACATTTTTTTTTCTTTATTTGCTGGCTAAGCGATTTGTTCTATTTTTATTTTCTTTAAAATTACCATATTTCTATTATTTCTCTTAATGGACTTGCTGGGCATAGTAATGCTCATGATATTAACCCGTGCAATATACTAGTCTTCATTATTATTTTCATTAATATACTGAAAGGCTGTTACAATAAAAGTGTAAAGATATTTTCCTTAAAGACCTAAATTCTGATACTAATAAACTGGAAAACTGGTTTCTCAATGAATAATAGTAAACTGTTTATGTCTAGATTTCTCAAGTGGTATAAGTAAATCCTTGAATTCCCATTAGTTTTAAAACTGATTTTGGTGTAGCCTCTGCAGTAGAGAAACAAAAAATAAATAATTAGGTCACTGCAGTGTATTAAAGTTACAGGGTACCTTTGAACTGAATTTAAGCGTTTGCACTTACTCTCTGCTCCTCCGAGTTGATTAACTGCTTCTGGGAACCGTTCATGAAGATCTGGGGTCTATTTTGTTGGGTGTTATATTTAGTCTTAACATGTCTTAACTTGTTTTATCTAATTAGTTTGTTAAGTTGTTAGGAGTGAAAATGGAATAGGCCTTATGAGTAGGGATTGAATAAAATCAGAAGAGGTTTAGTAGGAGTAGTTAACTAGATAAACAGTAGTAGTTAAGCACATCCTATTTTATAGGTTATATTTTTGTTCTATTCTCTATTTATTCTCTTGTACGCTGTTTTGGTTTAATAAGAAGTACTGTGGTTTACTTCCCCACTGTGTTATACACATAAGAGTGTGTGTGTGTATTGTGTTCAGATACTATACTTGGTATCAGAGCTTTAACATGTTCGAATGGAGGGGACGAGCAAGACTAAAGAGGGTTCGTTTGGTCTGAGTTATCCGTTGTTGACAAAAATAAATTACACGACATGGGCTCTGAAAATGACGGTCTTCATGCAAGCTCACGGGGTGTGGGATGCAGTCGAGCCTAAGAATCCTGAGGTTGTTGTAGATGACAAACTGGAAAAACGTGCACTTGCTGTGATTTACCAGGGGGTTCCAGAGGATGTGATGTTATCAATCTCAGAGAAACACACGTCCAAAGATGCTTGGAAGGCTGTCAAAACCATGTTCTTGGGAGCAGATAAGGTGAAAGCGGCCAGAGCACAGACCCTTAAGAGTGAATTCGAAGCTTTGCGTATGAAAGAAGATGAGCAACAGGATGAGTTTTATTTGAAACTAAACAGTTTGGTCACCAACATTCAAGTTTTGGGAGAGAAAGTAGGTGAGGCCTATGTGGTCAAGAAATTGCTCAGAGCGGTTCCTTCCAAGTTTCTGCAAATTGCATCGGCTATCGAACAATTTAGGAATTTGGAAGAGATGTCGGTAGAAGAGGTTGTCGGTTCTCTGAAGGCCCGTGAGGAGAGGTTACGGGGAACAACGGAGAAAGGCCAGGGACAATTGCTACTGACAGAGGAAGAGTGGAAAAGAAAAGAAAGCAGCGAGAGACAACTGATATTAACTCGAGAGGAATGGTTAAAGAAGAGTAACAGAGAGGGGACTCGAGGTGGAGGAAATACTCGTGGGGTACGGGACAGAAGTAGAGTGAGATGTTTTAATTGTCAAGGACATGGACATTTTGCTGCGGATTGTCGTAGACCAAGGAAGGAAATAGACATGTCAAGGGAGGCGAACCTTTCAAGAATTCAAGAGGATGAGCCGGCCCTGTTGATTGCCGAGGTTGGACAAACGAAGAATTTGGCCATGTTCTTGAAGGAAGAGGCATTGGTACCAAAATTACGGACAAATAACGAAGATCAAAAGGAATCACAAGTATGGTACCTAGATAACGGTGCTAGTAATCATATGACTGGGCAACGTGGAAAGTTCAAAACGTTGGATGAATGTGTGTCTGGAAAAGTTAAGTTCGGTGATGGGTCAACCGTGAGTATCAAGGGAAAGGGGACAATTGTGTTTCAGTGTAAAAATGGAGAAGAGAGAACACTCGAGGATGTATACTACATTCCGAATTTATGTAACAACATCATAAGCTTGGGTCAATTATCTGAAGCGGGTAATAGAGTAATTCTTGACGGAGAATATTTGTGGGTTCACGAAGCTGGTGGCAGGTTGTTGATGAAAGTAAAGAAGACTGAAAATCGGTTGTACAAAATCAGTCTCGAAGAAAGTAAAGCTTCATGTCTACTCACGAAGGTGGAAGAAGACACTTGGTTGTGGCATGCTCGACTCGGGCATGTAAATTTTCAAGCCTTGGAATTGATGTCACGAGAGAAAATGGCATATGGAATTCCAACCATGGCTCAACCATTAAAGAAATATGAAGGCTGTTTGATGACAAAGCATTCCAAAAAGCCCTTCCCACGCCAGACTAGCTCTGTGTCAAGGAGACCACTTGAATTAGTACATGCTGATATTTGTGGACCTATCTCGCCAATGACGCTTGGAGGTAATCGTTATTTCCTATTGTTTGTTGATGATTTTAGTAAGAAAATGTGGGCTTATATGTTGAAAGAGAAAAACAATGCATTTGAAATGTTTAAGAAGTTTAAAGCATTAGTCGAAAATGGGGCTGAGAAAACTATTAAAATCATGAGGACCGATCAGGGAAGTGAGTTTTGTTCCAAGGAATTTACACTATACTGTGAAAAGATGGGTATCTTAAGGCACTACACAAAGTCATATACTCCACATCAAAACGGGGTGGTTGAACGAAGGAATAGGACGGTTGCTTCCATGACGAGGAGTTTCTTGAAGGGGGCAAACCTACCAGCATTTTTATGGGGAGAGGCGGTACGTCACTCGATCTATGTTCTGAATCGATTGCCTACACGGAATCTGGATGGGAGAACTCCATATGAAGCGTGGTGTGGGAATAAACCAGACTTGACGCACTTGAGAGTGTTTGGATGTAGTGCGTTTATGAAGGTTCCATCAGTACATGTGATAAAATTGGATGATAGGAGTAAGTTAGTGGTGTACATTGGCAAGGAACCAGGAACTAAAGGGTGTCGTTTGTACGACCCAGAGACTGGGGCTGTACATATTAGCAGGGATGTGGTGTGCCAAGAGGGTATGTTTTGGCCATGCAACGAGAAGAGGATGGTGAAGTGACATTTTCTGGGAACTATATTAAATTAAATGAGTCTGCAGAAACAGAAGAAAGTGTCGAGACAGAACAAGAACCCATGACCCCTCTGCAGTCACCATCTTCACAGTCACGATCTGTGCAGTCATCGTCACAACAGACTATGCCTGTCACCACAGCTGCATCAAGTGCAGAAACCACTGGTGGGTCATCATCATCATCATCAAGCAGTAGTGAACCTGAGAGATACAAGTTGTTGAGTGATGTTTATAATGATAGCGAAGTTGTTGATATAATTGATGAGTTAATGTTACTAAAGGTTGAAGAACCAACTTCATATCGTGAAGCTGCAGAATTAGAAGAATGGGGAGATGCAATGAAGTCAAAGTTTGAAACAATAGAGAAGAACGGGACATGGGCACTTACGATATTTCCACCTGGGCACAAACCAATTGGTCTGAAATGTGGTGAAACACAGGGCCTGGCTTGTCGCTAAAGGGTATGTTCAAAGAAAGGGTATAGACTGTGATGAAGTTTTCACCCCGGTTGCTCGACTAGATACAGTTCGATTGTTGTTAGCATTGTCAGCAAAAGAAGGTTGGGATGTCCATCATCTTGATGTTAAATCAGCGTTATTAAATGGAGAACTAACTGAAGAAGTTTATGTTGTTCAACCCGAGGGGTTCGTGAAGAAAGGGCAAGAACATATGGTGTATAGACTGATAAAGGCTTTGTATAGGCTACGTCAAGCTCCTAGAGCCTAGAATGCAAGGCTGGACAAATGTTTAAAAGAGACGAGCTTTAACAAATGCTTGCACGAACATGATGTGTATACGAAGTGTGGAACTAAAAGTGTACTTGTGGTAGGAGTGTATGTCGATGATTTACTGGTGGTTGGTTCAGACAAACAAGAGATTGAGGTTTTCAAGCATGGAATGAATGAGCAGTTTGAGATGAGCGATATGGGGTTGCTGTCTTTCTATCTGGGCATTGAAGTCAACCAAAGGGGAGTGTGTACAACATTGAAACAATCAGCGTATGCTAAGAAATTGTTGGAAAAATCAGGAGTACTGAGCTGCAACTCGTCGAAGTTTCCCTGGAATATAAATTGCAGTTGGATCAAGATGAAGAGGGAAGTTTGGTAGATGTTACTGAGTACAGACGTATAGTTAGAAGTCTGCGTTATTTGACACACACCCGCCCAGATATTTCTTACGCCGTGGGAGTAGTAAGTAGGTTTATGGGGAGTCCTACGATCAAGCATCAACAGGCTGTTAAACATATTTTGAGGTATATAAGAGGAACGATTGACTATGGGCTGGTTTATGAAAAAGAGCAGATTAGTCAAACTTTACACGGGTTTTCAGACAGTGATTTGGCTGGTGATGTTATTGACAGAAGAAGCACGGGAGGGATGTGTTTTTATCTAAATAGGAGCTTAATTTCGTGGAACTCACAGAAACAAAAGGTTGTTGCTCTGTCCTCGTGTGAGGCGGAATATATTGCAACCACAACAACAGCCTGCCAGAGCATATGGCTTCGGGGGTTATTGGGAGAGATCTCGAGACAACAAGTTGGTCCAGTTATACTCCATATAGACAATAGGTCTGCTATTGAGTTGCTGAAGAATCCAATACTACATGGTAGGAGCAGGCATATTGATGTTCGATTTCACTTCATTCGTGAATGCATTGAACGAGGAGAGTTGATTGTCAAGCATGTGGCTACTCAAGAGCAAAGAGCGGACATTTTAACTAAGGCACTGGAAAGAGTCAAGTTTGAATATATGAGGAAGGCAATAAGAGTTAAGGACCTTGTTGCAGGAAGCTGAACTAGATTCTGGAACCATGTTAAGATTAGGGGGGAATATGTTGGGTGTTATATTTAATCTTAGCATGTCTTAGCTTGTTTTATCTAATTAGTTTGTTAAGTCGTTAGGAGTGAAAATGGAATGGGTCTTCTGAGTAGGGATTGAATAAAATCAGAAGAGGTTTAGTAGGAGTAGTTAACTAGATAAGCAGTAGTAGTTAAGCGGATCCTATTTTATAGGTTCTATTTATGTTATGTTCTCTATTTATTCTCTTGTACGCTGTTTTGGTTTAATAAGAAGTACCGTGGTTTACTTCCTCACTGTGTTATACACATAAGAGTGTGCGTGTGTATTGTGTTCAGATACTATACATTTCAATCGAGGTTTTACATCAGTTGAAAGGACGAGCCCTGAATCTCTGGTAACATTCCCACCTTGCGGGAACAAATGTCTTTCTGGAGCCTTGAACATTCTTGAGCAAGGATGCAAATTATTTGTTTGAGGCTCCTCAGTTACTAAAAATAATTTTGCATGAAGAAGTCATTTTTGAACGAGAAACTTGGCGATTTTGGATCTACGTGCCCCTTGGTTGAAACCAGAGTTGACAATTCGTGTATTTCTTATACTTTCATCACGAAAGTATACTGACTTTTGGTTACGAAGACGGGAGTACTTTAATATGGGGAAAAAAGGAAAATCATATTCGCTTACTAATATTAACCCGTGCAATATACTAGTTTCATTAATATTTTTATATTATTTAAAATTATAATAATTTTTTAAATAATTATATTATTAATAGATTTATAGATAAAGATATACATATTTATTATTGACGGGATTCGAATATGAATCTTGGATAGTGTATAAATAATAATATAAATATTTGTTGTTGGCGGGGTTCGAACCTGAGAGTTTTAGTAGTGTATAAATAATAATATATATATTTTTTGTTGGCGGAATTCAAACCTGGGAGTTTAAGGGAGACTGAGTAGTGTAATTTTTTTATTATTATTTGAATATAATGATCCTGATCACTTGATTAAAAAGATCTGACGATCATTAATGCGGATAACCAAACCAACCAAAAAATGTATACCAAATTATATCACATTCCAATTATTATAGTATAATATAGATTTTATTAGGGGTATTGGCCCTTTCTATCACAATTTAAGAAGAAATGACCCAAAATCTCACAATCCGGGAATATGGCTCTTTTTGTCACTTAAAAACGCATTTTTAATTTTCGTTTATATAAAATGCATTTTTTATTCACGTTCATATTAATTTCAGAATATAAAATAAGTATTATAAAAATAATAATAATAAAAAATTTTGAAAACGCATTTAATGGAAGCGTTTATAGGTAATGCATTAAAACTATGTGTTTTTCAACCTAGAACGCAGAAAAAGAATGCGTTTTCTTAAAATTTTGCAGGCCAAACTTCAAAGCCCAATACAAAAGTAAGTCATGTTTGAGCTCAAGACCATTTGCTCTCAAATTGCGAGATTAAGGGCCATTATTCTTTTATTAGTATATTATTATTCCTAAACGAGTAAATAATTAAACTTGTGTTTAATTTTTTTAAAATTTTAAAATTTTAAAATTTTTGTAAAATAATATTTTTTATCATATTTAAATATTTATTTTATCAATATATAATATTTATATTTAAATTATTTTTATTTGTATTTATATGAAAATTGTGTGTTTTAAAAAACGTTTAATCTTTAGTAATTCGCCAATAAATTCTCAAAATATATTGAACGCGTTCGATTTTTAAAATCTGATTTATCATCAGAAATTATTTTAAATGGTAAATTCAATGTAAATAGTGACTTATAAATTAAATCTTATTAAAAAATTAATTTTATCCGATTTTTCATTCTGAAACATTCTCGGTTTTCTAATAAATCATTACTCGATATCTCAACCGGTTATTTCAGATTTCCAAAATTTATAACCATGAAACTATATGTTATTTTGTTATAGTTGTCTAACTTTCTCGAATCGATTAAAATCTCTCTTTAAAAACTGAAAATCTAAAATTCATTTTTACTAACTTTATCAAAAATTGGCATTTTTTAAAAATAAAAACACAAATATGAAATTTGAATGTATGATAGTATGTTACTAATGGTCACAAACACTATGCAATAATTTTTATCAGTATGTTTTAATTAGTTCAAAAACGTTTTTATAAGAAAATTATCAAACATTAGATAGTTATCAAAATCTAACCTTAAACCTTGAACCAATTCAGATATTCTTCTCAAATTTTTCATATTTTCATAACCGCTATTTAACAAAACTTGTAATATACAAACTTGTAACATCAAAAATTAGTATATCTTCCACAATCGACAATAATGATTTTGAAAGTAATGCACAGTTTCTAAAGTTATGAATCTCACAATTTTTTTTATCACATGTAACCCGCAGCCGTTACCCTTCGGGTGCGTACTGGATAAACCCTACGGGTTCACGCAATAGTCTGCAAACCACGTGAATCAAGGTAAACCGCATTTAAGCGACCTGCTCTGACTCAGGAGGCGTAATTATAAATTCTCTTCCCGTGGGATTCGAACTGTGACCAAAGCATAGTTATCTCCTCTTTAAGCAATTGAGTCAACCTTTGCGGGCAAATCTCACAATAATTTAAAATAAAATTGATTATGTTTTTAAAACCCGATTGTGAGTTAAATTAATAGAATGATATAAATTAAGAAACAAGTATAAAATATGAGTATTCGTATATAATTGTCAGATAAAACTAGTATTTGAACTCCATATAATATAACCTGTAAAATTATAAATTATATCTTAAGGTTGGTTGATTAAAAAGTATATATGCGAATTATCGGTGGACAACTCGACTCCGTTCAAGTTCGGCTCAGCTCGGTTGTTCGTGAGCAAAGTCGTGTTCGGCTTGGACTCGACTCGTTTCTAAACGAGTCGATCATGAACATTATTTTCGGCTCGATTTTAAAACTCCGCTCGGCTCAATTCGTTTTAAAAAAATGAGCTCGTCTCAGTTCGGATAGAACTCGGCTCGGTTCTATTCGTTTGCAGCTCTACTTTCGTGTCGCGTGCTTTCGTATTTCATGTACTAAACGATAAACACATATCCAACACGTTTAACATTCCTGTATTGAAGGATAAACACTTATCCGTAATCAATGGTTTCGTGTATAAAAATAAATAAATAAATAAATAAATAAACATGCAAAAATATTACTTATGCACTGTAGTATAATTTTGGATATAATTTTACATATATATATTATATATATATATACATACATACATATAATGGTATACTTTTGAATATAATTTTATAAAGATATACGAATTATATGTATATATACATGTAATATTACAAAATATGTATATTTATATAAATGAATATATAAATATATTATAAATGTATATATTTAAATATTTAATAATAAATTTATTTATTTCGTGTTGTGTCGTGTATTAAAGGGTAAACACGTATCCGTAACCGTTTAGATGTTTTTCAACATGTCGTGTACATTCATATTTATGTACAGAAAAACCGAACACATCCATTTATATCGTATCATTCTCGTGTTATTTTATCATGTCGTATATCAAATTGTCTGCTCTAGCTTGAACTTTTAAACGATTCAAAATGGACGTGGACTTGAGTATACCGAAAAGGACATACAAACTTGACAAACACGGCACTCTTATGATGACGTTGGTTGCCTGACGTTGAAAAAATGACACGGAAGAAAAGGAAAGTTTCATCTTGATAAATCACTATTATATCGTTAAATGAATTTGATAAATTGGTAATAAATTATTTAACTTTTTAAAATTTAAGTTATAAATATTTCAATCGACTAGTTCCGATTTTAAAAAAAATTCGTGAGAGGATTAAATCTCCAATCATATAATATTTATATGATTTAAATTTAAAAGTAATTGTAGTATAAAAAATGAAAGTTTAGTAGTTTTTCTTAGCTACCCTCTCTGTTATAGAAATCGGCTGATTTTTCAAAAATCGCCGATAAATCGGTTAAAAATATTGATCCGATTTGACCGATTCCCGATAAATCGCTGATAAATCATCCGATTTTTTAAAAATCGTCCGATAAATCGTAAATCAGTACCTCAACCAAATAATTCCGATTTTCGAAATCTATAACACTGACTACCCTATACAGAAACTTGGTTAGCAGGGGCCATGAATTCATGAAAAATGAGTAATAGCATTCATAGTTATGGTTGAAATGAATGTATAAACTTTGTCACTATGCGAAGCAAGTCTTCGTTGACTCCATTTTAGACGAACAAGTCTTGAAATTGAAAGAGATGAGACACTCGTGCACGTTTCAATTAATGGCCACTTTTTGCCAAGTTTGATAAACAGGGTGCCTTAGAAAATTTAATAAAATGTACTCTTTCCCTCCCCTCCCCTCTACGTTTTTTAGTTATCATATTTGACTTTAAGCTGAGTAGTTAAATTGACCATTTTTTGATCAAAAATTAAAATTTATTCGTATATTATTTTAGAAAACTGAAAATTATATAATGAAATAAATTCGTTGTAGTTTTTATGACAATTTTTTTAAAATAATTTGAATTATATAGTATACATAAATTTCAGTTAAAGTTCGATCATTGAAGTCAAAACATGACAACTAAAAAGGGATAGAGGTAATAATTCTTATATATTTAAAAAATAATAAATAGAACTATGCGGTCAATATACCTTAAATTACGCAAAAAATTTAAACTGGACAAATAAATTGAGACTAAGGAAGTACTCCCTCTGTCCCATTGAATTCTCTGCCTCACTTTTTGGCACGCTCTTCAATGTTCGTTTAAAGTATAACTCCATAATATTTTTTTAATTTATTTTTTCTGTGTAAAAGTTTTATGTTTAAACTTTTATTTTAAAAAAAAAATTTAAAAAAACATTACGAAAGTATATTTTATAGAAATCTCGAAATATGTGTAAATAGTAAACGTATCGAAATCAAGGGGACGGAGGTAGTAGACGGTATCATTTACTCACTTTTCTTATATTATTTTATAAATTTATAATTTTTCTTAACTTTCGTATTCCCGTATTCAAGTCAAGGTAAAGAACCGGGTTGGACCACACGCAGAGTCCATTCTAATTTCTACCTTTCATGTAAGTTTATATTAAAATATATAAAGTTGCTCAAAGACAAGCCTATATTATAATCACTTTCTGATTCTAGCAATGGAAATGCAAAAAGATACTACTAGTTTACTCATTCTTGTTTGTGCATTATGTTTTCTATCAACTTTGAAGTTTAGCTGTGGGAGCATAGGACTTGAAGGCTATTCAAATCATAGCTGCATTGAAAATGAGAAACAAGCTTTGTTGATCCTTAAGACAAGTCTGATTGATAAATCGAATCTCTTATCGTCATGGGTCGGAGATGATTGTTGTGCATGGCATGGAATTGGTTGCAACAAAACAACTGGCCAAGTCATTCAAGTTGATCTTCGAAATGGTGGTTTAACAGGTGATCAAGTAAACTCTTCTCTACTAGATTTGAAGTATTTGAGTTACTTGGACTTGAGTTTCAATGATTTTGATGAAATCCAAATTCCGGGATTTTTTGGCTCCTTTAAGGATTTAACATATCTCAATCTCTCGTACTCGAATTTTAAAGGTTTAGTTCCTCGTCATCTAGGAAACCTTTCGAGTTTAAGGTACCTTGATTTGAATGGTAATTCTCTGTTAAGCATTGAGAATATGGGGTGGTTATCGAATCTTTCTTTGTTGGAACACTTAGATCTCTCCGGTGTAGATCTTTCTGGCGCCAACAATTGGTTTCTGGCCATCAATGTGCTTCCTAGTGCAATTACAGTACTTGTGATGAGCAACTGCAAGCTACCTGAAAATATCGATTCTTATCCGATTTTTAGAAATCTAACATCTCTTGTTTTACTTGATCTTAGTTACAACAATCTCAAATCTTCTTTTCCTTTATGGGTTTTAAACAACACTGGCATTGAAAATCTTGTTCTTGGGGTTAACCAATTCAATGGCCAAATTCCTAAGTCCATTGGAAAGATGACATCTCTCATTAATCTTGATCTCCGCTCTAATAACTTTCAAGGTTTGATCCTCGAAAGTTTAGGGGCTTTGACATCTCTTGCTATTCTTGATATTTCACACAATAATTTTCAAGGTTTTATTCCTGACAGTATCGGAAATTTGACATCACTTTCTAAACTTGATCTTTCTTTTAATGATTTCCGAGGCCCGATTCCTCAGTCTATTGGAAATTTGAAATCACTTTCGAGACTTGATTTTTCATATAATAAACTAAATGATTCAATTCCACACGAGATGGGCAATCTCACAGAACTCACACACCTTTATTTACAAATAAATGAATTAAGAGGTTGGTTGCCGGAGACATTTTGCCAACTGTCGAAGTTAAAAATATTGTACATTTATGGTAATCAACTGGGCGGAAGCATACCTGAATGCATCGGAGGACTATCAAATATAGAAGAGTTGTATCTTTTGGATAATGCATGGGAGGGTTTTGTATCAGAGCATCATTTTGTTAACCTTACAAAGTTGGCTTACTTGTCGATTTCTTCGCGGTCTAACTTAGTGTTCAATGTCAGCTCGAAATGGATTCCTCCATTTCAGCTCAGATACATATACCTGCAGTCCTTGAAAGCTGGGCCTAAATTTCCCCGTTGGCTCGAAACACAGAGACAGATCTATTATATTTTCCTGGCAAATTCGAGCATATCAGAAATTATTCCTGCTGATTGGTTTGTGAGTGTGTTCTTATCTCGGGTGCTCAAATCTATTGATTTATCTGACAATGACATTAATTTTAAACGCCTGTCATCTGTTTCAGCAGCTCCAAATGGTTTGAATACATTAGCCCTCTCAAATAACCGCTTGTCGGGTGAATTTCCAGCTTTTTTGTGCAATGTGAAGTCCTTGTCGACTTTAATTCTCTCAAACAACAAGTTCTCAGGAGAGCTCCCCCGGTGTTTAGGGAACTTAACAGAATTGACCAATTTCGATGTGATGAATAACAGTCTCTCTGGTGAAATTCCCGCGGGCTTGGGTTCTCTAGTACAACTCAATTATCTGAACTTGCACAACAACAAGTTTCATGGGAAAATTCCTATTTCTTTTCAAAATTTGACACAGCTGGTGACGCTTGATATGGGAAAGAATAATGTAAATGATAATCTTCCCTCTTGGACGGGAGAACAATTACCGCGCCTAAAGTATTTAATACTCCGGTCCAACAATTTATACGGTAATATTCCAACACAGCTTTGCAACTGGCCATCTGTTCAACTTTTAAACTTGGCACAAAATCAAATCACAGGAAGCATTCCTTCTTGTTTCGGCAATTTTAGTGCCATGATTAAGGGTGAAAGCGAAGTTCTACGTCCAGGTTTCAGTTTAGTAAGTGGTCAAATGATAGTAGATGATGCAAGAGGTTTTGAGCAAAGATACACATCTACACTGGGGTATCTGTTTTCCATTGATCTGTCAGACAACAATATCGGAGGAGAGATTCCAGAAGAGTTGATGGATCTTAGTGGTTTGTTGAATTTAGATTTATCGGGTAATCAGCTAGCTGGAAGGATACCTGATGAAATCGGGAAACTGAATAAGCTAGAATATCTTGACCTTTCTAGGAATAAACTTAATGGTCGTATTCCACTGAGTTTAGCGGATTTAAGCTTTTTAAGCCGCTTGAACCTCTCCTTCAATGATTTATCAGGGAAAATACCTACTGGAAACCAATTGCAGACCCTTGAAGATCCCTCCATCTATGCTGGCAACAATCAACTATGTGGCCAACCCCTGAAGCCTTGCACTGATGATGACACCGAATCACATTACAAAAAAGATGATGCTGATGAGCGCTTGTGGTTTTACACTGGGATTTCACCTGGTCTCTTTGTTGGCCTTTTGGGATTCTGCGCTTCTTTGTATTTCATCGAGTCTTGGAGGTATTCTTACTTTCACTTTGTCGAGCAAGTCTCTAACAAGATATCCCTTGCCTTGTTTCAACAGAATTTCCTTTACTGAAAGGTGAACACACTGCAATGAATAAACTTAGTTTATCTTCTTTGGTTTTCCTAATGCTTCTAGTGTCAATTGATGAGTGAGTTTCTTTATAAAACCATTATAATACACTGACATTATTCGCATTTTTCAGCTGATTCATGGTTCTTATCAAGCTGTAACCTTGGAGAAGAAGGAAGAAGTGAAATTCTGCATCATATAAGTAGAGCTTCAGAAATAGTATTTCCAGTTGCTTATATATAGCTAGTATATGTCAAGATAAATTAGGTCCATATTTTTATAAATATGTTCTGTTGTTTCTCGATACTTTCCAATGTTCTCTATCATATATACTTTGTTGTCGCTTGTGCTTACGTTTTTTTAGTAACTACCGTGTCTGAGCCAGCTTACGTGCACCTCACCTGTGCAGACATCGTGGAAGGCTTGAAAGACAAACATTAAATCAGTGATGCCCCCCAGAAGTATCAGTATTTTAATTATATTCCTTTCATTCATTAAACTAATTAACCAAAAGATAGGTGACAGGAGGGTTTAATACAAATTCATCAAGATAGCTTAATGTAAATCAAACCACAGACAGAACTAAATAACTTATATTTTAATTCAAGTCAAATTTCTAACATCTTGAAGTAGCACAGTTATCATCATGTAAATTTAGGTCCAACTTTGGCATGAAGCAGGAGAGCTGTAACTCTTGCATTCTGTCATCATTTTTCGGTTTAGCCAAACCTATTTTGTTAGTAACTCGATCAGGAAAACTAGCGCCATCGTTTGATTCTTGGAGACCTTCCTGATTAAAGCTGCTGTCATCATTCCATTTTCCTCTTCTAATACTCATGGATAAATCAATAGCTTGTAGCTCATCATTAAATGCTTTGTTTCTCGTATCGTTGTCAGTTTTACTACGATTCATTGGTTCAAAAACCAAATCTGTCAAGTGCATTACATTGTTATGTGCATCTTGGTTTCTTTCTGAACCTTTACAGGACGTTAAACAGCTATCTAGCGAACCCTCTAGATTTGATTGGTTTTGCTGCTGGAGACAGAAGCTGGAAAGATGTTTCGTGGAATTTATGCATTTGTTTGATACTTTAGAAACTGGTTCTGATAGCTGGACCATTGTAGCCTCAAGTCCAACTCCGCCTAAATTCTGTTTAATGATTGTATCTTGAGCTTTCTCCAACACTGCTTGCAGGTACTTCCCTTGAGCTTCTATTCGTAGTTGTAGGTGTCGCTGAACCTGTTCAAAACGCCAAAGTTTTAAATGTTCAAGCAAACTTTTTGTAGCTGACTGATGTTGAATATTGCATACCTCAAGCTGCTCATGTAACTGCCTCTGCACTTCAATTTGCATTTGTATTGCTTCACTCATATGCGAACTTCAGTGTAAGACATCATAATAGTTAAATTACAGGATCATCAAAATATAAAATTTATGAACTTGCACTTGTATGTGAACTGCACTTATGAGTAAGGTGTTGCTTACTTTTTCGTTTGAGTTTCAATGCTTAGATTAATTGTATGATTTTCATTTGCCTCTGGCATTCTGCCTTCTGCTGTGGTAACCATTTCGATTAATCAGATTATTGTCATGTTCTCTTTCTGTGAACTGTTTTCAATGCATAGACTGTTAAGTAATAGTATATGAACTCACCAACTTTGTTTGATCAAGTATGTGCTTGTCCATGTATAGTTTTGCTCAGCCTATACTTCTGCCAGCCAAAACAACAATGATTATACTCTTTTTACGACAACATGACAATCAAGAGAATTTACTCGAGAACTGTTGTAATGATGCTAGTATTTCCCTTCCTTCGTCACAACTTGGCCTAGAAGTTTAAAGATATGCCTTAAAGACCTGAACTCTGGTACTAATTAACTGGAAAACTAGTCTCAACGAGTATAATTAAACTGTGTAGTATAGACTATAAATACCTGAAGATGACTCTTCAAGTGGTATAGAGTAAGTTCCTGAATTCCCATTAGTTTTAAAACCGATTTTGGTGTAGCCTCTGCAGTAGAGAAACAAAAAAGTACTTAAGTAGGTAACTGCAGTATGTAAAAGTTACAGGATACCTTTGAACTGAATTTACAGTGTTTGCACTTACTGTCTGCTCCTCCGAGTTGATTAACTGCTTCTAGGAACCGTTCTTGAAGATCTGGCGTCCATTTCAATCGAGGTTTTGCATCAGTTGAAAGGACAAGCCCTGAATCTCCGCTAACATTCCCACCTTGCAGGAACAAATGTCTTTCTGGAGCCATGACCATTCTTGAGCAAGGCTGCAGATTATTTGTCTGATGCTGCTGTTGCCGATGATGATACATGTTGTCTCTAAAACAATTGCTAAAAGAATCAGCCTTATGATCAGAGCACATTAACATTAGTTTTACCTTCAAGTTCTTGATTAGATATGCTCCTCACTTTGGACTTTAAAATTTTGATTCTTCTGGAGAAATCGCGTGCTAAGCAGTCCTTTGTCAGAAAGCAAAAGGCACATCACTTGTGAGAGTATTAAGAATCTTCCTTGCATATCTCAAGGTGTTAGAGAATGGTCCTTTCCAGGATCTTATATTATTCTAATAGTTAGTAACTAGTAGTAGTCAATTTCAGATTATTCGTTACGGAGATTCTATTGACCGGAGCATCTGAAACTCAGAACAGGATGCATAGAGGAGAGTAATATGAAGGTTATGAAAGATGCTCCTCCTTGTAAAGATTGTGTGTTGAGGCAGAATGGAATAAAAGAATGCCTTCATATCTGTCTCCTTTTCTAACAAAGTTTATGTTGTACAGTCAGACTCTCCACTGTAGATATTAGTACAAGGAAGACATCCTTCACAGGCCACAGTGTAGTAGCATCAAACTCTTTTAAAACTATATAAATTTAGGGTTCGTCTAGTATGTGCCTATGATCACATGCTAAACACTAAAATCTATAAATTTGGAGCATTTTGATTGGTGTAATTGGTGTGACCGCAGGAGTTCACAATTATTTAGGTCTGCGTACATTTTATACTCCACGTCCGGCAAACATCATATACCACATTTTATACTTTATAAGATGCAACACAAGGCTAGTAGTCCTTGTAAACCATTCCTCCTGAGGCTCACAAGTAGGTAGAGAATTTGGTGTTAATAACCAGATTAAACTCAAACATAAGTAGAAAGGTGCAATTGACATAATATCAACAGTAATAAAAATAAATTACATTGACCGGTCAATACTTCGTGAAGAAGGCAAAATAATAGTTACGCAGTTATTTTGTTAGCATGTCAAAATTATCGCGGGATAGGAGGTGAAAGGTTCAAGCAAGTCTCGTAACGCCCCAAATCGGAGGTCAGGAATGAAAAAGTTTATTTGAAATATTAATTATAGTTAAATTCAATTCGTTAGATAAAAGTAAAAAAATCAACTCCTAATATAAATTTCGATGACTTTGTGTTTAGATGTATTTAAAGGTTCATATAGTTGGATACCTGGATATATTGAGAGATTTGGATATCTCGCATCAATAACACTTTTGGTAGGTTTATAGCTGGTGTCCGGCAGGTAGATAGGTGGGGTGTTTTTGAAACAGTAGGGAAAATCGCATGTGATCTGCTCTCACAAAATATTTTTGTTCATAACACGAGGGCCTTTCAGTTTTTGCAACCAACTTAGTCCTCTGAACATTGTACTATCCATGAAATTAATGTGAGGGTCAATTTTGAAACTACTGTTTTCGGTGGAGATGCAGACTGGATCACTCGATAAACCATTATCTTCATTTTTAATTTTCAGAATATTTTTATTTAGTCAGTTTAGCAATCCGGAAACAAAGAGGCTAATTATTTAGTTCTTCTATTTGTTTTTCAACCTGGTTGCATGATCAATTGGGGGTTTGTCCCGATTGAGTTTTTTTCATGTTATTAATGAAATCTGCTATAAATTTGACAAAAAAAAACGTTCATATAAATTTTGATTAGTTGAAATATGAATTTGTGCTCAAATGAGTTTAAACCCCTTGTTAAACAAGTTAAGTTGACTGGCAAGTGAAATAATTAAGTCTAATTGAATGTACTGATAAGTTAAACAACTAAAATATACATATAATTTACTTAAATTTCAGTTTTTAAATTATAATTTTATTTTAATATTAATCAAAATCATAAACAAGTACAAATTCGATTGAAGTCAAATTTCTGAATTCAAAAGTGAAATTCTATTTTAACTCAACTAAATTTAATTTCGATCAATTTAAATAAACGAGTTCAAATTCATACTTCACCGCACAAACTATAAAATTTCTGAAAAATATCTTTCTGCAAATTTCTCTCATACATTAACGTTTTTTATTTATAAGCATTCGTTAACTATTTCTACATATTAATGTTAGTATTACGCAGTATTATAAAATTGATAATCGGAATAAATCAACCATTTAGCAATAATTAAAGAATCGTGGATTAATCGAAAAAAATTATTGGATACACTTAATCTTTTAAATTATATTTAATTTTTTATTAATAATTTATAAGTTAATATATATTTATTATATTATATAATTTAAATTATTCAAATTTAGTTGAAATTTTATTATATTTAATAGTTTCTTTACAATATATCAAATCAAAAGTAATATAAAATTAATTAAATTTCAAAAATCGAATGATTAATCGATAAAGTTATGGTATTACGGTAAAAAAAAAGCTATGACAGATATACAGTTAAACCTCGATTAAGTAATATCCGATAAAGTAATAACCTCGCTTAAGTAATAATTTTCATCGGTCCCAACTTGGGCCAATGTTGTAAAGTAATATTCTCGCTAAAAGCATAAGATAATAAAAAATTCGAAAGTCATTAAGGGTCCAAGTAATATGTAAAGTAATAATTCCATAATTATATATATATATACTGTATAATGTATATGATTACAAAATTTAATTCTGAAATTGATCCAATTTTGATCGGATGCCTGGCAATGCATTTTCAATGTTCTCCATCATCACTGAACCACTTTCACCAAAACGCCGATAAGATTTGATTCCATATCTTGCCTTGAAACGTTCTAACCGTCCACTGGAAAAGCTAAAATCGGAATTACTTTCCCCATACATTTTCTTCATTAGCTCCTTTCCTTTTTCTTGAATGATTTCTCCAGACATATTAACTTTATCTTGCCTTTGAAGAAACCACTCAAACAAAACTTTCTCTAAATCTGGATATTTTGCTGATTTGTGTTTTTTGACATCACTTTGTTTCCTCTCGTCGGACAAGTATTCCGAGGCTCTCTTGAGTGTGTTTGATATAGTTGATTGACTGATATCTAAGTCATATTTTTGATGTACCCATGCTTGTAAATCTTTCTGGCTTACACCTGGATTCTCCTTTTTATATTCACAAATAGCACTCCTTATCTTATCTGTGATTGCTGATTTTTTCACTACTTTTAGATGATGCGAAGACATTGGTGTTTACTGTAAAACAAAGTTGATATTGTATGTGTCTGTAGTGTACCATTCTATCATTTTATATAGTTAATCACAAAGTCTTATCATTAATATTATGGTGTCTCTTCATGTATTTTTATTTAAGAATTATAATAAATATTAGATGGTTGAGTTTCAATACAACGTACACAACACATGTTACCTTTATGTACTGATCTGATGCAATTTTAATATGCATGCATCTAGTTTTTGGATATAAGTAATCATAATAAAAGTAATTTTAGATCAAATACATTGCATGTGATTAATTCTAGTTTTTATACGTACATTATATATTATACTGTACCACGTAAACATAAAAATTCGGTAAAGTAATAAAATATTACTTTATCGATAAAGTAATAAAATATTATTATATCGATAAAGTAATAAATTCGGTAAAGTAATAAATTCGGTAAAGTAATATTTTTTTCCGGTACCAAGGGTATTAATTTAAAGAGGTTTAACTGTACAAGCTTTTAACACTCTGGTAGATTTGTTCATATCACATACAAATTCTGAAAATAAATTATCACTAATATATATTTCAACTAAATTTTAAATCAAACTACATTTCTGAAAATTCAATTCTCTCTCTCACAATGAGAATGTCTTTATCGCCGTCGTCACCGCCGGCCGACGGGAAATTGTACGGCCGTGAAAAAGACGCCGACTTGCTTTTCCGATCAAAGCCTGTCTCCGAGATCCGCTCAATTGAAGCCTCAACCAGAAAGCAGATCGACGACAAATCGGAAGAGCTCCGGCAACTAGTCGGAAACCGGTACCGCGATCTGATCGACTCGGCCGATTCAATTGTGTTGATGAAAAACTCGGCCGAGTCAATCTCAGCGAACATCTCGGCGATTCATGACACGATTCTCAATTCGTTGTCTTTGAGCTCTTCGAATAAATCGGTTAGTGCTCCGAACCCGACCCGATCCAAAACTTATGGAATTGCGTGTAGAGTAAAGTATTTAGTCGATACACCGGAGAATATTTGGGGACATTTAGATGAGTTTATGTTTTTAGAGAGTGCTACTAGGTATATGAGAGCTAAGCATGTGCATTTTAGTTTAGATTTATTGAATGATTCGAGTAATCGAAATCGAAATGTTTTGGCGAATTTTCCGTTGTTAAAGCATCAGTGGCAGATTGTTGAGAGTTTTAAAAGTCAGATTTCGGTTAGGAGTCGAGAGAGGTTGTTGTTGTTGGATTTATCGAAAGGAGTTGGTGTTAGTGTGTATGCTGATGCGTTAGCGGCTGTTGCGGTTATTGATGAGCTGGATCCGGTTCAGGTTTTAGGTTTGTTTTTGGAGTCGAGGAAGTCGTGTATTTCGCAGAAGTTGAGTGGTGTTTTGAGTGGGAGTAATGTAGGTAGTGACGATGTGATTGGTGTGTTTTGTGAGGTTTTGAAGGTGATTCAGGTTAGTGTAGCGCAGGTAGGGGAGTTGTTTATGCAGGTTTTGAGTGATATGCCGGTGTTTTATAAGACGATTTTGAGTTCACCGCCTGCATCGCAGTTGTTTGGTGGAATTCCGAATCCGGAGGAGGAAGTTAGGTTGTGGAAGGCGTTTAGGGATAAGTTGGAGTCTGTGATGGTAATGCTTGATCGGGAGTATATTGCAAAGTCGTGTTCGGATTGGTTGAGGAATTGTGGGAGAGAGATTGTTTCGGAGATTAATGGGAGGTTTTTGATTGATGTGATTGAGAATGGGCATCAGCTCGCGGTTGCTGAGAAGATGGTGCGGGAGACTATGGAAGGGAAGTTGGTGTTGGAAGGAAGTTTGGAGTGGCTTAAGAGTGTGTTTGGTTCTGAAGTTGAGTTGCCGTGGAAGAGAACTCGCGAGCTTGTTTTGGGAGATGATGCAGATCTATGGGATGAGATATTTGAAAATGCTTTTATTGGGAGAATGGAAGCAATCATAGAATCTGGATTCAGTGAGCTGAGTAATTCTGTTAATGTGAAGGAGTCGATTTGTGGTATTGCTGAGGCAAATGGTGATCGAGTTGATTTCCAGGCCTATTTAAATAGGTCTCCAATAGGTGGCGGTGTTTGGTTTATGGATTCATATAATAACACAGGTGGTTTGAAAATTCATTCTGAAGAAACTGATTTTCGCACTTGCCTCGGTGCTTACCTCGGGACTGAAGTTAGCAGGATAAGGGATGTGCTGGACAGTTACTGTGAGAGTGTCCTAGAGGATCTTTTGAGCTTTCTGGAATCTCCGAAGGCATCATCAAGATTAAAATTTCTAGCTCCTTTTTTACAAAATAAGTGTTACGAGAGTATGTCGACCATACTTATGGAACTCAAGACCGAAATGGGACAATTATATGATGCCATGAAAAATAGCAACAAGGAAGGTGAGCTTGTGATACCACCAGCTATAACTGTTCAGAGGTCTCTATTTATTGGGCGACTGTTGTTTGCATTTCAAAAGCATTCGAAACACATTCCTGTTATACTTGGCTCACCAAAGTTATGGGTAAACAAAGCTGTGGCTGACATCTCTGGCAAGTCAGCGGTCTTAAGGTTAAACTCAGTTGATTCACCTAGGTTTGACAGGCCCATAAATAGTAGTGCTTTTCAGAAAAAACAGACTTCTGTGGTCACTTCAGCTTTATATGGAGCTGATGACAGTTCAAGCCCACAACTTGAAGAACTTAATAGAGCAATACAAGATCTTTGCATTAGAGCTCATAATTTATGGATATCCTGGGTCTCAGAAGAGCTTTCAGCAATTTTATCTCGCGATCTTATGCAAGATGACAGTCTATCAGCAACAGCTCCAATGAGAGTAAGCACCTTTAACAATATGCTGATTAAACTCAAACTGTGATTGGTTCAGTGTTCTCTCTTTTGTTATTGTATTGCGTTATTCTCTTTCTTATTTCCCACCATATTCCTAGTTAGTGGAAAGAACATATATTCTAGTGAATTTGAGTCTTAAATTGTAGGTAGTGCTAAAATGACAAAGTCAGGCGTTCAACCCTTTCTATAAAAAACCTCCACCGGGTGTTCAAATTGTTAAGGTATCTAAGGGGCATTGCAGGCACTTAACAACTTACTTTAAAATGAAAGAATTTTTTGCAAGCAAAATATATAATATATTGCAAGAATTCTTCGCAAGCACAATATATATTGTTCTGCTAATAAGAAATTTGTCATCTCTGTATATGGAAATTGCTATATTTTGGAAAAGCCTTTTAAAATGTGACCTATCAATAAACTTAGCAGATCAATGTATGTTGATATATAGATGCCTATTAGTTTTACAGTGTGCATTGAGGTTCTTTATAGCTATGATCCAACCTCCTGCTTCTAAGTTCTAACCATCACATTTGGTACTGCATTCAGTTTAAGCTTGTCTTGGCAAAATAAGAATGCAACTGGGCATCTATATCTATGGAGGTTCAACCACACAATTATTGTGCTAAAATTCAATGTCTCCTTTGTTTTTCCCTTAATAATCCATTGGCCTTTATGGTTATAAGATTGTGCTTTTTGATCTCTTAATATGTATCCAGATAATAAAAAAGGGTACCCTACTTATCTCTTATAGTGTATACCTCTCACTTTCACTTTTGATCCATTTGTATTTTCCTAAACTCTGGTAACTGATTGACGTGTTTTTAGCCTCTGTCATGTGTACAATGAGTCTATGTAGTCTTCTCTCTCTTTTTTTTTAACCTCAAGTTGTTGCTTCCAACATTTTATATGCATGATTAATTTCACTTCTATAACAATTTTTTTAATGTTTCTGCCAATACCCTAAGCCGTTTTAATTATGGAACAGGGGTGGGAGGAGACAGTTGTCAAGCATGAGCAATCTGCGGATATTCCCACGGAGATGAAAATATCACTTCCCTCTATGCCTTCCTTGTATGTTACTTCTTTTCTGTTTCAAGCATGTGAAGAAATTCATCGAGTTGGAGGTCATGTTCTTGACAGAATAATTTTGCAGAATTTTGCCTCAAAGTTATTGGAAAAGGTAGTCTAATTTAGCTTAAAATTTTGATTAGGCATTATCTTCTATAGTATCTAGCATATAATCTCTGATTTTTATATTGATTAACGCCCAGAGTAATAGCCACCTAATTTAGTAAATTACATTGATTGTATTGTTCTCATGAAAGGTCAGACATATAATGAATAGAGTCCTTTACAAGGACAATTTCTGATGAATTTAAAATTATGTGGTGTGTATGATCTGCCTTTGCAATGTATGTAGTAAATGAAGCTCACAAACTTTATAATGTTGGTTCAAGTCCGAGAACCGTCATTTCACGAGAATGTGCTTACAATTACTGGATATGCAAACATTGTAAACATATTATAATGAAATGCTTTTCCAGTTTAGAATTCAAGTTTTCCGTTTCTCTTCCTGTAATTTGTACATGTTGCAAGTTATCTGTATCCTCGTTCACAAGTTGATCTATGTCACCTTTTATGAAAAAAATCAAGTTTATGTGGTTTATTTACACCGGTAATTTATTATATGTTGTGCAGGTCAACAGTATATATGGGGATTTCCTTTCAAATCAAGAGGTTCTTAATACTCGGGTGTCAGAAAAAGGAGTGCTTCAGATTCTCTTAGATTTAAGATTTTCTGCTGACATACTTTTAGGGGGCGATTCCACTGGAAATGAGGATGTTTCAAGAGCTCCAAAAGTGAAGACTTCTTATAGAAAGAGACAAGATAAACACCAAACAAAAAAGTCCGTCAGTCAGGAGCGAATAGATGGGTTAATCAATCGTCTGTCACAGAGGCTGGATCCAATAGATTGGCTCACGTAAGCCTCTTATCTAATGTCATTTTCTATGCTATATAGTTTAATCCTCATTATTTTTTAAGTAGCCCACTTTAATTCAGGTCCGAAGAATTGCACATAATTTTTGGGACCCGTTTTGAGATGTGTTTATTCTTCTTTTCTTCTTCTATAGTAAACTTCCATTCTTTGAAATCTACTCAGTCGAGATTTGTTTAATGATTTAACCAGACAAACTCAAACTGCAGCCCAAGAACAGGAGCTATTTTAGAAAACATTCATCATATATAGCACATACATATGTGTGACCCATACTTCTACGAAAATGTCCGAATGTGTTTAATTTGAAGAGTCCAAAATGCAGTGATAAAAGATGAATAATAATCAGATGTGTTCTCTACTTCTTTTGAAGGAACATTCTCTCCTCTGACCTTTAATATGTAAAGACATGTTCCTGTTGGAATATCTAGAAAAAGATGAGACTTTTTCAGAACCAAATGTTTTATTGTAATATGTTATTGGAGGCCTTTATATTTTTGTAGAGGTGGGCGAAGGGAATAGAGTATATGATATATTTCAACAAGACTATTATCCTTAATTTTGTACAGATTATAATCTGTTGACCTATCAAATGAAAATATTGCTTCACAGCCACTGAGAAAAAGCTCCTTTAGTTCTATTCCTCTTGAGATTCAGAATGTACTGAGAAGTGATTTGGAGTTTTAATAAAATATCATTGTTTGTCAAAAAAAAAAAGAAAAAGAAAAAGCTCCTTTTGATTTATTGTATATTGTTAAGCAACAGGCATTCAAATAGGTTACATTTCAAAATCTGTATAATAAAAACTTACAATAGTTTATGTCTTGCGCTATATGTTTATCTTGACCTCCCATTTCCTGTATTAATAACACTAGTTTAGTCAGACTGATTTGGCAGCTTAATTCTGTTAATCTCATTTCAGGTATGAGCCATACCTGTGGGAGAATGAGAGGCAGTCATATTTACGTCATGCTGTCCTCTTTGGGTTCTTTGTGCAACTCAACCGCTTGTACACAGATGCTGTGCAAAAGTTGCCTACTAATTCAGAGTCAAATATTATGAGATGCTCCACGATTCCCCGCTTCAAATACCTTCCAATCAGGTATGTTTTCTTGTGTGTGTATGTGTGTGCCCGTGTTTTGTCGAGATCACAAATAGAGCCTTTTAAAGTAGCAAACAAAAAAAGATATACCACCCAAATAATGAGTTGGTTATCACATTTATTATCCAGTGCTCCAGCATTATCAGCAAAGGGAACAAGCAAGACATCTATTTCAGCATCTATGGATGATGTTTCTTCAAGGAATTCATGGAAAGATTACATGCAGAATGATCTTTCCCGAAGTATTGATATTGATGAGGATTCAGGTTTTGGGGTGGCAACTCCTTTTTTGAAATCTTTCATGCAGGTAAAAAACAACTGTTCATTTGCTTAATTATGATGTATATCTAGAATAGTAGATTCCTTAACCAACTTTAGGAGGGAATAGTTAATTTAATTTGTTATAGTTTGAGGGAAGTGTGAATTTTGCGTGACCACTTATTGGGCAGTAAATTAATGACTTTTGTATTGGCAGGTTGGTAGCAGATTTGGTGAGAGTACATTAAGACTGGGTTCCATGCTAACGGATGGGCAAGTTAGTAGGTTCGGTGACATTTTACCTGTCCAAGCTGCAGGGCTTCTTTCATCATTTACAGCCGGCAGACCAGATATGTGATTCCCTTGAGTACCTTTTTGCATTCTTTCTGGTGACGTTTCTGGAAGCTAAGCCATTTAAAGAAAATGATGTTAAGAGTCTGCCAACAAAATCTCACATCTACGCCCACTTTTTTGAATCAAGTACAGTTGTAACCATAGACAATACAAATTATATACTATATATATTTAACCAGGGACGCGAAGAGAACATTTGTCTTAGAGTCATTTTATATTGAATTTTCTTGGTTCTCCTACATTAGTCTTGAAGACTTGAACAGGTTTATATACATCTGTGGAGGAGTTTGGCAGATGAGAAACAAGAAATAATATGGCTGATATTTCACTCGTCGGAGATTAAAGTTCAGTAGCCTTCGGATTATTTGATATTTTATCGAGTAGCGAATGCAAAGAAACGGATATCAGTCCTTGTGATCCACTTACGTAGATTGTGTTCTTCAATCTTATAATCCTCCGGTGAGGTGGCTTGAGGCATTAGTTGAAGCTGCTTTGGACAAGACAAATGATAAGGTTGGTCTTTTTTGATTGCTGAGGGACAGATCAGCTGTGAGAGCTTCAATAGGCTTTGTATTCAATTCAATGATATAATGGGTGTATC
The DNA here is from genome assembly GCF_009905375.1 of Apium graveolens. Taxonomy (NCBI): domain Eukaryota; kingdom Viridiplantae; phylum Streptophyta; class Magnoliopsida; order Apiales; family Apiaceae; genus Apium; species Apium graveolens. The sequence continues at coordinate 239,879,532 of NC_133656.1, forward strand.
ATGTATGTAATGACTTCATTGAAGTTAAGTTGTTTATTGTTTGTGTTGTAAATGGAACTATTGGCGCTAAGCAGGTTTTGAATATTACTATTTACAAAAAACGTTTTTTGGTGCCCCGTAATACTTAAATGTACCGGTTATGTTATTGCCTATTTTGACTTTTTACGCATATTTTAAGGTTTATTTTTTTCCTAAATAAAAATAATTTATTTTCATACACCATAAAATACTTGAGATAAAAGCAAAAAAATGTTAAATATTTTAAAAAAAAATTTCAATTTTTTATCAAATAATATGGCTGACACGTGATAAATTTTGATTCGTGAGCATATGTGAAAACTTTAATTCAAATTTTACAATTAAAATCTACATGTTGCCGATATGTAAATGTACAAGAATAGAATATAAAAATATTAATTTTCAATTTATTTTTGGGTTGTCTAAAGAATTAGCATCTCTTGCGTCGAAGCCAAAATCCACACTCTAAATAATACTCCCTCTGTCCCTCCCATTTGTTTACACTTTCTTTTTTTGGATGTCCCATCCAATTGTTTACATTTCAAAACTTTCCAAAAATAGTAAGGTTTTTATAATTTTTAAAATAACTACATCCACTACTTCTCTCCACTATACCCACTTTATACATATAATATTAATCGGTCCCACTACTTTACTCACTTTTTTAACTTTCCTCCACTATTTTATCATTTTTCTTAAACTCCGCGCCCCACCCAAATGTAAACATTTGGGAGGGACGGAGGGAGTAATATACAGTCTAATTCTACGCATTTAAAAAGTCCACAAAATAAGAAAAACAAGAGTTTTTTTTTAAATTCCAAAATGGGTGAAGGACAAATTTAGCCTATTTTTACATAAAATTGACAAAAATAATCAATTTCTAAAAAGTTGGCCAACTTTGGCCGATTGGATACCCAATTGTCAGTGTAGTATCCACTTTATATAAGATACCCAACTGATAGTGGAGTATCCCATATATGAAATATCCAACTACCAGCGGAATATATTATACAAATTGGGATACCCAACTGACAGTTGAGTATTCAATCGGCCAAAATTGGCCACTTTTCTCAGAATGACTATTTTTGTTAAATTTTTTCAAAAATAGCCTATTTTTGTCATTTTTTCACAAATGGACCAGTAGAAAGAGACATTGAGAAATTGAAATTACAAAGGAGGGTTCGGTTCAGATACACAGAGAGAGGGTAATGGAAGATCCAAATCCTAAAAATTGTGAGAGATGTCATCACTGTGCTGGTCCTCTCTCCAAACACATGGTCTCTCTCTCTCTCTCTCTCCCGCTCCCTCTCTTCCTCTCTTTCTCTCTCTCTCTCCCTTCCTCTCTCTCTCTCTCTCTCTCCCTCCCTCTCTCTCATATAGACACACACAATATAGGCTACTAGAGAATTAAATTGTTTTTAGCTCTACTTGCACTCGTGATTTTTTTTTATTGTATGCATATATATATATTTTTTGTAACAGGAAACTAGCAATTGGACTATTGCGCCACTAATCAGGGACAGCTTTTCCATGGTAATTTAAATTTTAAATTCCAATCAAGTGTTTTCACTATAATTACAATTTTTTAATAATTGCTTTGCGATTATCATTTTTTTGCTGGAATTTTGTGTGTCGTAGATTGGTTCAGCTGTTGGTGGTACAGCAAGTGCATTTTACGGATTTAACCATGGTACGCTCAGTCTTTCGGTTTATTGAATTTAGGTCTAAAAATGTTTAAACTCGATATGCAGTCTATTTAGTTCCCAAGTTATAGTGGTTTAATATATGTTTGTTTCGTGCTGTATTTCTATTCACCTTAAGTCTTAATGCTTGTCGATTAGGTGCTTTTGCTCCAATTTTGTGGTGTGTTATTAAGTTATGCTATATCTTGTAATTCTTTGCTCCCTCGAGTGCTACTATCTCATTCCTATTATAAACTTAACCATTTAGTATTAGCAATGGAATTCATGTATCTATGATCGATGGAAGCTTCTAACGATTCATTATAATTTGGAAGAAGACAGCTATGTTACGAACTTTCTTCTTTTAATTGGTAATGATATTTTTTTTCAGCGATGCCAATTGTTCGAAGATGGGTTAAAGGACCTATGTGGCTGCATTTTCTTGTTGGTGTAAGTTTCTAGGACTTGTCTGTTGCATTAATTTTGATTTTTCATATTTTGGGATAGTTTTTTCTTTTTGCTATGCTGGATTGCTGGGTATTCTGAGACCGAAACATGTTTGTTTTGTCTGGATTATTTCTGTGCTGTTACAAGACTTCAAAGTAGAATAAGTTCAAACTACAACTGAAGCTCTTAAATTTCTTTAACGATATTGAGTAGTAGATATGGAGTAAGAGGAACAGGAAAACTATATTGGACTTGGTGAAGAATATACTAGAAGAAATATAGATATCAGATAATGATCCAAGTAAGAACTCCTTTTATAAATATTAAAAGCTTTATATGCAGTAGAAGAAGGCGCATAGAGAAGAATGAGTCCCCATCAGCCAACACTCTAGATCAATGGTTGCTAACAATTCTACTGTGTATCTTGTAGCATTTCCCCTTATTAATGATAAGATAGTTAATTGAGAGGAAGCGGCTTAAATTTACTGATATAGGTTACTGCAGATTAGTTTTTTCTTTCACCAATCAACATGTTTTGCTGCAAATTCTTGCATCACTCAGAGTCATTGCTACTTATATTTTGTTGGAACACGTTTTAGGGGTTCAGCTTAGCATATGCAATAGATATTAATGTTTACTTGCATATCTTGATGCATGATTTGGATACTAAGTTTTGGATCTATCATGTGAACACAGGCCCCACCGGTGATAGTTTTCTCTTCAGCTTGTGCAGGATTAGCAGGTAAGGCTTCCTATCTGCTTTTTTTTTTACTAAGATATTGTTTATATGCAATGTCCGATAAACTGTGTATTATGATAACTATGTAGAAAAGTTCATGCCTATCCTTTATTAACACTACGAAGTTTGTTCTGTTGAGGACAATGATTGAGCTATTGTAAACAGGGTACTAGGTCACCGTTATGTATTATTGAAACAAACAGTTGATCTGTCATATTCCTTATCTTCATGTATTTCTACATTCACACTCTATGTAGGGTTCCATTAATGAGGATTAGCCTAATTATAATGATGCCCGACAGGCAACTAATACCAGCTGATTTCTGATATTAGATCAACCTGCCATGGTTAGTTAATTTGCTGCATGCTTTTTCTTGAACTGTTGGTTTGAAGACCAGATTTGGAATTGTAGATAAATTTCTCTAGGACCATTCTGGATTGTTACTGGAAACAAATGAATTATTTGTTACGTACTTTGACAGTCTTAGGCAAAACCTGGAGGTGGATTCTAGTGAAGATATACCCGTTTTATGAACTCCCATATAAGTAAAAAAGTTGTCGTTTATCTTCAATTTTGTCATATGGACAAACCATAATTATAGGTAGATATGATTTGAAGAGTAACAGGGTGCGGTGAATCCTTCTAAAGTTTAAAATGTTTTGTTTCATGTTGCTAAGGATATTAATTATGTTTACTTAACATGTTGCATGGGTTTGGAATTCTGCAGGTGGTGCTGTTCCAGCACTTGCTCAACTTGCATCTTCATCTTATCATGCAGCTGTCTCTTCACCATCATTGCCCCCTCCATCCCCACAGGAGGCTAAGATGAACAAATCAAGAACATCTTCCACTTTATAGGGATATATTGTAAGTGCAATAGCTTCGTTGACTTGCGGTAAGTGAGTTGAGAGGCAGTGGTATGCCGGGTGAGGATCTGGTTGGGAATCAAGTTTGAGTAAGATGGCCCTCTATTATGTGCAGAATTATATAATCTGGCTTATAATTTATAACAAAAATAATTTATTAAAAAGATTGTAATCGTTTGCTAGAATTTTGAAAAATGTAAATGGAGTTCCTTGCTCGTTTTACTAGAGCTGATTGGAGTTGATTATAATGCAAAACCAACTGTGTATTTTTGGCAAATATCTATGCTTGTTATTTCTTCAAAACACTCCTGTCTCCTCCCGCGGCTGGAAGTCATCCAAGTATAGTCTGTTTGCAGTTCAAGAAAAGGTGCTAGTGAGTTGTAGCAACATATAATCCATATCTCAGGAAGTTTAGGTTAAAATATATACATAGTTCGAGGAACAACTGTAGATTTTGTTTATTCTCAGTCTTCTTTTCTTTAACTGTATTTTTGCTAAATATATTTTCTTTTCTTTAACTGTTTTCTTTCTTGTTGAGTTTATACTTTATAGCATAGAATTAGACCGTTAGTTGTTTGGTTGTTGACATGAGGTGCTGAACAGGAATTGCATGAGTTTTTGGAAACGCAAGTTTAGCTTCCTTTTTATCTCCCTTTCACTTGGATATCAGTTCAATTATAGTTTAACTAGAACACTACTACTACATGACTATACTTCACTTCATTTTTGTTGAAAAGTTGTGTTCAATGACTCAATGTAATGTTCAAATTTGGTAAGGTTTCGGAAAAGCTGTATCTTTTGTGTTCCCAAATGTCTCAATGTAATGTTCAAATTTGGTAAGATTTCGGAAAAGCTGTAGCATTTGTGTTCCGAAATGTCTCAATGTAATGTTCAAACTTGGTAAGATTTCGGAAAAGCTGTAGCTTTAGCTTTAAACAACATGAATAGCTGTAGGTAGCTGGTGGTTCTTGATCTTTGCATGCTTGTTGAAGCTTCAATCTCACTCACACATCATTCATTGGTATTACTCAAACCAACCGTTGTTATGCTAACTTTATTTTATACTCCAACCAATTTATCTTTGATTTTGAAAAGTAGTTATGCTACTTTATTTTATACTCCCAACCAATTTATTTATTTTTTAATTTTGAAAAGCTCATTTACCAAATTGGTATAACCTGACCTGAATATTTTTTATTATGTTCCTAGGCCGCACCGGATATCCAAAATCCAAAAAATATATTCCAGGCAGAAAATTAGAAACTTCTATTTGAAGTTGACTTTGACTCGGTACATTTGAAATATTTGTTATTTGAATTTGTCAATTAATTCTATATCTGCAAAATATGTTTTGTCGATTCGAATAAAAATTGACACAACAATAATGATATCGTTTAATTTTATACAGTTTTTTTTTCGGTATGTACCGCTCAATTGTATACATTTCAAAAATAATAAAATTTTATAATATGAAAATTAATCAAATTCATTATTTTCATTCAATAAACCAACTTTTTAAATTAAATATTAATTGATCTCATCATTTCAACATTTTTCTTATTTTTTTTTATTAAATTATATATATATATTTTTTAATTTCGTAGCCAAACCTCCTATGTATAATATCTAATGTGACGGAAGAAGTAGTTTATAAAACATGTTTCCAACTAAAAGAGAGAATATTAAAAGAGCATAATTCTGAAATCCCAAATATATTAGGAAAAAATCAACACTGCCCGAATAATAAGTATAGGCTGCACTGCCCGAATAATACGCGTGGCTCTGCTATTCTTGTTATTTGAAAATTGGAATTATGCTTTTGTAATTTTTAAACATGTGTGCTGTATTAGCCTCTGAAACCGGAAAGTGCTGTTTTTTTATCGTAGTTAACCCGCAGTCGCTACCCTTCGGGTGCACATTAAGTAAACCCTACGGGCTCATGCAATAGCCTGCAAACCACGTGAACCAAGGTAAACCGCATTTAGGAAAGTGCTGTTTTGATATACTTTATTTTCTATTTTAAATTATTAAATTAAAAAAGCTATGTCTATATGGTACTATTACTATACCAAACATATACAATCATGCTGTACTAAAGCTAAGGTTATGTTGAGGTCTCTGAGAATTTGATTCAATATTTTGAAAATATTGTGAAAAGCCGTGCAAGTAATTCTTAATATACGTTAAACATCTATGCTTAATTAATCATAATTTTGGTTTAATATCAATTTTTTAGTGTAATAATCGCTTTCAAATATTAAAGTTCGGATTTAAGTTCGATATGAATTAATTCTATTTTTTTAATCACACTGCGATTAATCCTGATCTGACGAATATAAATAGAGGTATTTTTTACCGGTACCACTTTTAAATCATTTCGTAAAATAAGGTCAAATTTCAACTTCACCATATTAAGTTTATGTTTATGATTATTGTCAATTACATGTCGATTTTTGATTTATTATGACCAAATAAAATCGATCGTTCTTACACCTGGGATTCCCTTAAAATATAAATAAATCAGACATAATTTATTTTAAAATAAATGAATATGTTCGGAATCAGATAGTTTTATTCATTTCACAAGATTATTCATTTATCGAGATTAAAAATACAGGATCGGGAAAAATTATTTATTTGACAAAATTATTCGTTTATCGAATATTTATTTATCGAGGTTCTACCGTAAAAAATATATCTCAAAAATATCCGCCGAATACAATAACCATTAAAAATATGTTTTTTTCAACGATTCGCAATATGGAAACACAAGTACGGCGGTTTAGCTACCTTGGGCACGAAGCCACGAACTCGACAATTTAGCGCCACGGTCCTTTCCTTTTCAAAGTGTCGAGAAAAGTGTATTTAAACCGATCTCGCACGCCTCTCCTCTGTAAAATTTAACCTACTACTATTCCCTATACAAAACCCTTGTTCTGCTTTTCTCTTTTGTTGACAGCAACAATGGCCGTTCTTGATTTTTCGAGTTTTTCTTCTAAACCAAGTAACGTGAATAATGGTGGTGTTTGTGTTGAAGAGAAGCTGAAGAGGATGGAGAAGAGGCCTAAGACAAAGATTGTGTGTACTTTAGGGCCGTCTTCGAGATCGGTTGAGATGATTGAGAAGTTGCTTGTTGCTGGTATGAATGTTGCTAGGTTTAATTTTTCACATGGGAGTCATGAGTATCATAAGGAGACTCTTGATAATTTGAGGGCTGCTGTTGTTAATACTTGTATTCCTTGTGCTGTCATGTTGGATACTAAGGTTGTTGTCTCTCTCTCCCCCTTTCTCTCCCTCTCTCTCTCTTGGTCATGTTGTTTTTTTTCTTCTCCCCCTCTCCCTGTTACACAATCTCTCTCTCTCTCTCTCTCTCTCTCTCTCTCTCTCCCTCCCACTCTCTCTCTCTCTCTCTCTCTCTCTCTCTCTCTCTCTCCCTCCCTCTCTCTCTCTCTCTCTCCCTCCCACTCTCTCTCTCTCCCTCCCACTCCCTCTCCCACTCTCTCTCTCTCTCTCTCTCTCTCTCTCTCTCCCTCCCTCTCTCTCTTTATCTCTCTCGTGCATGTTGTTTTTTGTCTCCTTCCCCTCTCTCTGTTTTTCGCATGTTGTTTTTATCATGATCTCTCTCTCTCTCTCTCTCTGTTTTTTGCATTACTATTATTAAGAGCATGAGATATGGCAAATGTTGATGTTAAATTACTAGATCTGCTAGAACTTTGGGTGCTAGGAAGAGAGCTTAATGTTATTTATGTTGTCATGTTAATTTTCATTTTATATGTTTCTTTGAGCACTTAAGCTTTTCAATTTTTCTTCGATTTTAATGATTTTTCAGATTTATATACTTGATCATAGCTTCGACATAGTCAATCATAATTAGTTTCAGAATACATTGAAGGAATAATTTGTCGATAGCAGGGAATACATTGAAGGAATAATTTGTCGATAACCAATACTATTATTCTTAATTTGTATCCTTCAAGCTACATGTTTTTCTTTATGAGTTAAATAGACCTGTTCAACATAATATTCTGAGATTTTGACTATTTTATATATTAGAACTGAATCTGAAGGATTTAACTGCCTGGTAGAAAGTTTAATCTTGTTTCTGAAATGTAGCAAGTAAATATCTCCTTCAGTTGTAGTTGGATTGTTAGATAGAACTGGTAGGTTGTAGGACAAGATACCGAGTGCCTTTTTATGAAAATGTTTAATTGAAGTTATGTCCATGTATATTGTACTTGAAGAAAGTTCTAAACATAGATGTTGCACCTTTGCAGGGTCCAGAAATTAGAACAGGGTTGTTGAAGGATGGTAAGAAAATTAATCTCATACAGGGTCAGGAAATCACTATATCGACTGATTATACTCTACAAGGAAATGATGATATGATCACCATGAGCTACAAGAAGCTGGCTGAGGATGTAAAGCCAGACAGTGTTATTTTGTGTGCGGATGGAAGTATATCACTCAGAGTTTTATCTTGTGACAAAGAAAGAGGCTTGGTTAAGTGCCGTTGTGAGAATTCTGCAGCTTTGGGTGAAAAGAAGAATGTTAATCTTCCTGGTGTTATTGTTGATCTGCCAACATTGACTGAGAAGGACAAGGATGATATCTTAAACTGGGGAGTTCCTAATAAGATTGACATAATTGCTTTGTCATTTGTACGCAAAGGTTCTGACCTTAAAGAGGTTAGGAAGTTGCTCGGTGAACATGGCAAGACTATAGTGCTGATGTCAAAGGTAGGACCCTAGCTACGATTATGTTTTTTTTATATTTATGAATTTTTAATCAGTACTAATTGGCATTTGGCATCTGTTTTGGTGACTTTTGTAGGTTGAGAATCAAGAAGGGGTGGCCAACTTTGATGACATTCTTGCTAATACAGATGCATTTATGGTGGCTCGGGGTGACTTGGGCATGGAGATCCCTATTGAAAAGATATTTCTAGCACAGAAGATGATGATTTCCAAGTGCAATGCTGCTGGGAAGCCTGTGGTTACTGCAACTCAGATGCTGGAGTCGATGACCAAATCCCCACGACCTACTCGAGCTGAAGCAACTGATGTTGCCAATGCAGTTATTGATGGAACTGATTGTGTGATGCTTAGTGGTGAAACAGCTGCAGGGGATTACCCAGAACTTGCTGTTCAAACAATGGCTAATATTTGCTTAGAGGCCGAGAACTCTCTGGATTATGGTGACATTTTTAAAAGGGTCATGGAAACTGCACCAAAGCCCATGACTCCCTTGGAGAGTTTGGCTAGTTCTGCAGTGCACACTGCAACTTCCTCGCAGGCAGTTCTGGTTGTGGTCTTAACTAAAGGTGGAACGACTGCAAAGCTGGTGTCAAAATACAGACCAAAAATGCCAATATTGTCTGTGATCTTACCAGACGCAACAAGTAATTCCATGGATTGGTCGAGCACTCAGCAGGCTCCAGCAAGGCATGGTCTAATATACCGTGGGATTGTGCCTCTATTGACTCCAGGGTGGACAATAACTCCTCCTACAAGTTCCACAGAAGAAGTGTTGAAGTATTCTGTTGAATATGCAAAGTCGAGAAACCTTTGCAAGCAGGGAGACGCGATTGTGGTGTTGCATTATGATGGAACTTTTGGTATGCTCCAGATCCAGTTCGTGAAGTAACTGCATATGCCATCTCGTTTCAAATAAATTTTTCTAGGTAGCAGCATATCTGAGACTATAGATTTATAAAAGTAGCTGCAGAAACTGATTCTGATATTTACATCGAGTTGCTATCATATATTTTATGCGGTTTTGCTTTTTGTTTATTGCAACATCATTATTTAGTGAGGATTTTCATTTATAAAGCCCCTATTGAACCAACCCTTTATAGTAGTTTCATATTATATGTTGGTATCAGTTTAAAATTCTTGTGTTTTGCTTACTGGATCTGTGTTGTTCTGTTCTTGGAAACACTATTAATTCGGTATGTTGGTAAATTTCGTTGTTAATTCATTTTCTTATTCTCAGAAAACTATTCAGTTTAACTTTCCGGACAATGTAGGGCTGTCTTACTTCTGTATGATAGGTAAATTTCATTAAGTTCATATAAAGTTGGGGGGAACCAAAATATTGAATACTTTAGATCGAACAAATGTCTCAATCTAACCATATGTGATATATATGGCTATGACCTCGAAGTATAATAGTTGCAGTCTTCAAATAGAAGTAAGAGAGCCGAGTAGTTGCAGTCTCTGGTATAGCCGTATAGGTTAGAAAATAAACGGCTAAGAACATATACATAGAAGTAGTTGCAGTCTCTGGTATAGCCGTATAGGTTAGAAAATAAACGGCTAAAACATATACATAGAAGTAGTTGCAGTCTGGGGTATAGCCGTATAGGTTAGATAATGAACGGTTAAAACATATACATAGAAGTAGTTGCAGTCTCTGGTATAGACGTATAGATAAGAAAATAAAGGGCTAAAAACATGTACATAGAATTTGATTGCATAATCAAATGTAGAAAAGGTTGAACCCTTGTTTCGGATGTAATCCTAAACCTACAGCCTACAGGAGGATTACAACGCTTGTAGCAGGACAAAGTTTGACAACTAGAATTCTTCAGTATTCTTGATTTTCAGCTCATGGTTTTAATTTGTTTTGCTGAGGTTTTGATTAAGGCCATTCTAAAAGTTCTCTTGATCATAGTCATCATTCTTATGAACTACTGAATCTAAAATATCAACTGCAGGTGGTTTTCAGTTGTTGCAGTGAGTGAAGCTCAGAGCAATCATTCCTGTTTCTCATACAGTAGTTAGATTGTCTTTTTAGAAAAGCACAATCAACATACATGTATTTGAACATGACACAATAATGGCGTGTCTGGTTAGAAAAAATGAAATGAATTGTGCAAAATTAATAGAAAACAATTGAGTAATTTCGGAAAGTTAACTTAATGAGACATTCTTTATGGTAGTATTGTGATTTTGCAAATGCAAAAACACAAAAAATATATAAGCCATAAAGTAGTCTTCGAATGTTAAACCCTTCCTCTTCCAACACAATGACAGAACCCAAATGAATGGGTGACTTCTTTAGGATCTGACCTTAAAGAGGTTAGGAAGCTGCTCGGTGAACATGCCAAAAATATAGTTCTGATGTCAAAGGTATGATCACAAGTTCATAACTGTGATGTTTTAGATCTTTTTGTTTGAATTTAAAGTACAGTACTAACTGGCATTTGTTTTGGCTAATGTTGTATGTTGAGAATCAAGAAGGGGTGGCCAATTTTGATGACATTCTTGCTAATACGGATGCATTTATGGTGGCTCGGGGTGACTTGGGCATGGAGATACCAATTGAAAAGATATTTCTAGCACAGAAGATGATGATTTACAAGTGCAATGTGGCTGGGAAGCCTGTGGTTACTGCAACTCAGATGCTGGAGTCAATGACCAAATCCCCATGCAACCGATGCTGCCAATGCAGTTATCGATGGAACTGATTGTGTGATGCTTAGTGGTGAAACAGCTGCTGGGGATTACCCAGAACTTGCTGTTCAAACAATGGCTAATATTTGCTTAGAGGCCGAGAACTCCCTGGATTACAGTGACATTTTAAAAAGGGTCATGGAAACTGCACCAAAGCCCATGACTCCTTTAGGGAGTTTGGCTAGTTCTGCTGTGCACACTGCGACTTCCTCACAGGCAGTTCTGCAGAAGTTTTGAGGCTGATATTTGACTTGAATTGCTGTCATGTATGTTAAATTACTTGTTTTGATCTGTTGCATATGTTCCTGATACGCAAAATGTATTTGCTTTTATCTATTGAATCTGTTCCTGATATGCAGAATGTATTTGCTTGTGAATGTTTAGGCCTGAATGCTGAATTTCTTTTAAAAAATAATTTCAAACATTACAGTTAATTAAAAGACATCGCTTCAAAGTGCTGCAAATAATCTTTACCGGTTAACAGAGATTCAACCATCACCGTACAAAACTTGAAATTTTATAGATAAAACATGAAGACCGGAAAGCATGAATTCTTCACTCACTTGCCGCACCGCGCACCGGATTCTTGGGTGCAGCAAGGGCGGAGCCAGGAATTTTTTTTCATATGGGCTATGAGACATACAACTAGACCTGAAAATAAGATAGAAGAGAGTTTACTAGTGTGTTGCAGTAGCACCAACAGAATAGCACAAGAAGAACTTAAAATTGGGCTAAAATTCACCGGGGCTGATTCGAATTATATGGGTTGGACTATAGAAAAAATTTGAATATTTTTTTTCACCTGGGCTATAGCCCACCACAGCCTTTGCCGTGGCTCCGCCCCTGGGTGCACGGGGATTCTTCTCTTATCCACGAGTAAGAGAAGATAATACATATACTTGAACATTTAATTAATTAACTATGTTAAAATGCATCAATTGAATTATCAAGTAATAATAATATATATTTTTAACGATAATGTACTCATAATGAACTTGTATAGTTCATTATTCAATTTAATTTGACTGAAACTCCTGAAAAATATATAAAAAATAAATTTTCAATGTATTAATGTTTGGCGAATCCCCCCACCCGAATCCCCATATTTTTAAATTTACCGAATTCCTGTATTCCCCTACCACGCACCCCCGCACACGCACCCGCACTTATGCTTCCTGGCATGAAAAAAATAACTGCAGAAATTTGCACTCTTATGTAGATTAACGTGAAAAAAACTGCATAGTTTGTTACGGTGCTCGAAAATCATTTAGAAAAATATTAAGAAAAGGAGGAAGCATACATATCTGAGCTTAGTTTTTTCTTGCAGAGTTACAGAAGGATGAATTTCAGTTGTGATGTATATGAATGGTTGTACATGAATTAAATTTAGCTTCAGCCAGTCTCTGAGGTAGGGTGCTGTCACATTAGTGGCAGCACGAGCATGCCAAGATATGTTTGTCATGACGTCAATGAGTCATACACGTATTTTCATGATTTGACATACCTTTTTACTAAATTTTTATTTTATTATTAAAAATGACCAGAAACAACAAATATAATTTTAAAGTATTTACATATATTTGAATATATAAAAAATTATTAATGTAAATGAATATTACGATGGTATTCGAGTTTTATTATCAACTAACTTTAATTTTACATTCAAGTTCGCTGTATATTAGTATAATAATTATGTTTTATGTTTTATTATACTTAATTGATAAATGACATGTCATTTCGTAAAAATTATGCCTCGGCGAAATCTTTACTTTGGCAAAAAAAAAATAAAATAAGTTAGATGACCAGAGAAAATTATGTTTCCTATGCTTGCAATGTCTTTGCGTAGATTGAGCTTGGCATGCCATTCAATTATTTATACGATGTTCTGACCGATTTCGTATTATTACCTTGATTAGATGGAGATTAGATGGAGATTAGGGAAGTCCCACAGTGAAAGTATTACTCCCTCCGTCCCAATTTATCAAGAGAGACGAGACGATAGAGATAGGGAATCAGCAACTTGCAGGAGAAAGTTTATATGCAAAAGGGTTAGCCTCTGCCGCAGAAGTAGAGCTGAAGGCACTATTGGAAGAAGTTGAAAAGCGATAACCTAGTGTTTTAAGACATCACTAAGACATGACGGAGACATTGTTGAATTACTTATTTACTCTACATATCTCAAATTTCAGTTTAGGATAACTAGCCCAGTGAATATTCCTCTGTGCAGAAAAAGTAAAATGAGCAAATTGAAAACCAGTATTATTTGCCCATCAACACTTCAACTAAATGAAGAAAATACTAATATCTTACAAAAGTTTTGATCATGAGTAATGCACAACAAGAATACATAGTTATTTACAACCATAACAATGGACTGTGTATAAAGTACTGCTAGATAAACTATTACAGTAGAGATGAACATCCTTGACGCCATTGCACCAGAACGACCACAAAAACTTTACTTTATAGACTGGCAGTACATTTTGGACGTCAATCAGACAGGCATGGAGCAATGCTAATTAGAGACAAAGGAAACCGATAAAAGCAGAACTTCTTAATACCAGTACTTAACTCTGCACTTATCAGCCCTCATACCTTGGACCTTAATTGTTCAGCTACACGCCAATTCCAAACAAGTAAAAAAACAAACAGATTACATTCAACGCCAATAAACATGCCTCGCACAGGCTTTTGCGCTAGTTATTGTATCTAGATAGCACTACCATTATCGGTGTATCAATCATTCCAAGAATACATGTTCACATAAATACTGTGCAGTTTCAAGTACCATGCAAAATAAACAAAATAATCATAGAAAGAAGGAATGGATGTTTTATATTACCCTGCTCTATAATATATCAGACTCTGATTTTTTATACAACAGAATATAGTAACTAAGAATAAACAAACAAATCTTAAATTCTTCTTATGTAGAATATGTCCAATAAGGACAATCCTTCACATAAGTAGTTGGAACGGACGATGATTCCTTAAATTTATTCATAATAAACTCATGACGAGGAACGGATAGTTGAATCCATGAATTGGAATTAGAGGAGTAAACATCACATGAGTCTGAGGACGGATTGCAGACTACGACCTTGTAATCATTACTTACAGGATCAAAACCGAGTCCAATTAGAGTAGGACGACTATAAGCGCCTTGTTTGTCTTGTGGAAGATTAAATTCTATAGATTGATGAATTGCGGGGTTCCATAGCGACACTCTTTTAGGGAGACGAAGGAGACAAACTAAGCCATTAACGGAACCAATCAAAAAGTAACCATCTTGTAACTATTTTAGCAATATTGGTCAAAATAGTTATTTTTGTTATTTTAATTGACTTGGGTAGTATTTGAATATTAGAAAGGGAAACGCTGTCGTTTTAGCTTTGTTAGACAGCATCATTCTTGGATCACGTGCAATAACGGTACAAGCTGTCAACCAACCGATTATTGACGCGTGGCCAGGATAGTAGTACTTAAGCAGGAGAGAAGGGAGAGAAGGGGAGACTGGTGATAGTATTTTTACTTTACTTTCATTCCTGTAATCTCTCTGCACTTTACCTTTTAGCCATTTTTATCTAGTAAGCATTTTATTTTTCTGCAATTCCTTTTGATGTCTTTCTGTTCAAGCTAATTCAAAAATAAAAATAGTCCCACGTGTTACAAGTGGTATCAGAGCCAGCTCTTTCCTTGGCAAAATCAAACGATGGCAGACGGTACAAGGTTGAAATCATTGGATGAAAGATTGGGTGTGTTAGAGGGTAGAATTGCAGGATTCACCACTGAGTTTGGAAAAGAAAAAGACGAGAGAAAAACATAGTTGGGGGAGATGGGTAAACAGATCGAAGGCTTGGGTGCTCAAGTTAACAAGATGAGCATGAATTTTGAAGAAATTAAAACATTTATGATGAACTGGCATACTAAGGAGGCTACTCAGGATAAGCCAAACATGGAGCAAGGATCTACTCTCATGGACCCAAGCTACACTTCTCACACAGGTGAAAATCAAACACTCTCTGGATCTATGCTTACTAATGGCTGTACTAGTATACCATTTGTTCCTATTTATACATCTGTGAATAGTATTCCTGTTAGTATGCCTCATACGCCAATACCGACACCTTTTCAACAACCACACACTGCCGTTTACACCATGACCGCTCCCCAACCCACTCCGATTCCCATCACTGCTAACAGTACTATTAACGGTACCGTTATCCCACCCTTAATCATACCCCATCAATTCTCGTATGGGCCTCATAATCATAGCCACACTCCACCACCATTCACTCCTCACACTCCAACCAGCCCTCATCCCCACTTTAACCCAATGCCTAAAATTGAATTCCCAAAGTTCGATGGAACGGATCCTAAGGGTTGGGTAATTAAAGCAGAACAATATTTTGAGTTTATCTCGATTGATGATTATAGAAAGGTAAAATTGTCTGGGTTGCATTTTGAAGGCAATGCTAATGTATGGTATAGATTTTACCAAAGTAGCAGGGTAAATGTTCCCTGGAAACTGTTCCAACTGGATGTGATTAATAGATTTGAGGATCCATATACGAGAGATGTCCAAGATCAGTTCAATAAGCTCAATCAGACAGGGACAGTCAGTGAATACGAGGATAAGTTTGAAGAACTTAGAGCTCTGGTGGCAACCAGAAACCGAAACCTTACTGAGGAGTACTTCGTGTCAAGTTTCATCAGTGGGCTTCAGGACCACATAAAGGGTGCCGTGAAAATGTTCAGGCCTCAAAACCTGTCCGATACAGTATTTTTGGCTAAGCAAGAGGAGTCCAAGAACAAGAGAAGTTATCACCAGTCGAGCAAGCCTTACACTAGAACTGTTAACACTAGTATGGTGGAATTAAAGAAAGGGCCAACCCAAATATACACTCCAACAGTCCAGAAATCAACCTTCAAAGACAGCAGAAACAGGTCCACGCTATCCAGCAAGGAAATTATGGACAGGAGGTCTAAAGGGTTATATTTCCACTATGATGAGACCTATCATCCGGGTAGAGAATGCAAAGCCAAGTTATATTCAATGATGGGAGAAGCTGATGATCCACAGATAGAGGGAGAAGGAATTGAGGAAGTAATTCAAGAAATGGAAACAATGTTGGGAGGAACAGAGACACCAGGGGAGATTTCATTAAATGCCATTTCTGGCCATAAATCAATGGGATCGGTGAGATTGTTGGGTACAGTAAAGAAACATCCAGTCAACATTTTGATAGATAGTGGTTCGACCCACAGTTTCATTGACAAAGCATTAGTTAAGAGATTGAAAATAGCTGAAGAAGTTATCTCTCCTTTGATTGTGACTGTAGCTGATGGAAGTCAAGTACTAGTCGAAACCGCTTGTAAACAGCTCAATTACAGCATTCAAGGCCATCAATTTAACACCGACATGAGGTTGTTCTCACTTGGGGGGTCAGACATGGTACTGGGAGTTGATTGGCTGCAGAAACACAACCCAGTTACCTTTGACTTCAATTTAGTTAACATCACCATTAACAAGGAAGGAAATCAAGTAATTCTGCAAGGGGAAAGAAACACTGGCAGCCTAAAAACTATCAGTTGCAAGAAAGTGAACAAGCTGATTCAACAGAAAGGTGCTGCATCTCAGGGGTTTTTATGCCTAATCAGTGCTTGCTAGGAAGAAAGCACCGAAGTGCCAACACCAGCAATACCACCGGAGATTCAGACATTGATAAGGGATTACCAGGACATTTTTGAAGAGCCAAAAGGCTTACCTCCTAGCAGAAGTCATGATCATCATATCCCTCTCTTACAAGGAAGCCAACCAGTAAATCAGAGGGGTTACAAAGTCCCCTACATTCAGAAATTGGAAATTGAAAAGCAAGTACAAGAGATGTTGGATAATGGAGCAATACAGGTGAGCACAAGTCCTTTTGCTTCACCTGTCATTCTTGTCAAGAAAAAAGACAACTCTTGGAGGATGTGCATTGATTACAGAAGGTTAAATGATATCACTGTCAAAAATAAATACCCTATACCCATCATTGATGAGCTATTGGACGAGTTAAATGGGGCTGTACACTTCACCAAGTTGGATTTAAGGTCTGGATATCACCAGATAAGAGTTGCAGAAGAAGACATATACAAGACCGCATTCAGAACCCATCAAGGGCTTTATGAATTTAGGGTAATGCCATTTGGGCTTACCAATGCCCCGGCTTCATTTCAGGCATTAATGAATGATATTTTTCGCAAGCAATTGAGAAAGAGTGTCCTGGTTTTCTTCGATGACATCCTGGTGTACAGCAAGACCCCAGAAGAGCACCTGCAACATCTGGAAGAAGTGTTACACATTATGAGGGAACACCACTTGTTTGCCAAACACAACAAATGTTCATTTGGGCAACCACAGATGGAGTACTTGGGACATATTATCAGTGGTCAGGGAGTATCCACAGATCCGGAGAAAGTGAAGGCGATGATAGCTTGGCCAAATCCTAATAATCTCAAGCAACTTAGAGGATTCCTCGGACTCACGGGGTACTACAGGAGGTTCATCAAGAACTACGGCCTTATATGCAAACCACTACACCAACTGCTTAAGAAAGGAGCCTTCAAATGGACAACAGAAGCACAACTGACTTTTGACCAACTAAAGACAGCTATGACCACAGCTCCTGTTCTGGCCTTACCTGATTACTCCCAACCTTTCATTCTGGAAACTGATGCTAGTGGCACTGGAGTGGGTGTTGTGCTGATGCAAAATGGCAGACCTCTAGCATTCATGAGCAAGACCCTTTCCGTAAAGCATTTAGCACTGTCAACTTATGAAAAAGAGTTGCTTGCCATTGTAATGGCAACACAGAAATGGCAAGGGTATCTGCAAGGTCATCATTTCAAAATTAAAACGGATCACCAGAGTTTGAAATTCTTGTTGGAACATAGGTTATCCACTCTATTTCAACAGAAGTGGTTAGCCAAACTGATGGGCCTTGATTATGAAATATGCTACAAAAAAGGCAAAGAAAATCTGGTAGCAGACGCTTTGTCTAGAGTGCTTGATCCAATACCTGAAGGAGAATTGAAAGAAGTAACTGTAGTCCAGTTTAACTGGATGCACGAGATATTGTCAAGTTATGTGGATGATCCAGAAGCACAGGGAATCATTCAGGGCATCATTATGCAAGAAAAGGTCTATCATCAATATAAATACGTGCAGGGTATTATCAAGATAGCTGACAGAATTTACGTGGGCTCCCAAGGTGACATTAGGAGAAAATTGCTATGGGAATGTCATGACAGCCCTTATGGTGGACATTCAGGACAGGAAGCAACCTTCAGAAGAGTGAATCAATTATTTACATGGCCTCATTTGAAAACTGAGGTTAATGAATATATTTCCAGCTGTGACATCTGTCAAAGAATCAAAAGTGGTAATCAGTTTCCTAATGGGCTTTTACAGCCATTACCAATACCACAACAGCTATGGACAAATATTTCCCTAGATTTCATTGAGGGATTGCCCAAATCTGGAGATAAAGACTGTATATTGGTGGTTATTGAAAGGTTTTCTAAGGTGGGGCACTTTATATCTTTATCACACCCTTACACAGCAACACAAGTGGCACAAGTTTTCTTGGACACTATCTACAAATTACATGGAATGCCCAGTACCATTGTATCTGATAGGGATAAAACGTTTACTAGCTCCTTCTGGAAAGAACTATTTGCTGCAGCTGGTACTAAGTTACAGTTTAGTACAGCATATCACCCACAGACGGATGGACAAACTGAAAGATTAAATAGATGCTTGGAGCAATATCTCAGGGCTATGGTGAGTTGCAGTCCTAAGCACTGGTCGAAGTGGTTGTCCTTGGCAGAATGGTGGTATAACTCCACATACAACTCTGCAATTAAGATGAGTCCATTCGAAGCTATGTATGGAGTCAAACCTCGACAGCTATGCATTCCCTCAGAATGCAGGACTACTACTGCTTCAGTTGAGGACTTTCAAGTAAGAAGAGAAGCTATGAATACACTGTTACAGGAGGCTATACAACAAGCTCAGAATAAATATAAGTTTTATGCTGACAAGAAGAGAAAGGAAGTGATTCTGAAGGTGGGAGATTGGGTGTTCTTGAAATTGCAGCCTTATAGACAAATTTCTGTGGCCGTGCGGAAGCATCTTAAATTGTCACACAAGTTCTTCGGACCATATCTTATTCTGGCTCAAATTGGCCCCGTAGTATACAAGCTGCAGTTACCACCTGGAAGCCATGTACATCCTGTTTTCCATATCAGTATGTTGAAGAAAAAAATTGGCTCAAGACACACTATTACTACAGAATTGCCTAAACTGGGTCCTGAAGGCCAATTTCTAGTGTATCCATACAAAGTCTTGCAGATTAGATTAGTCAAGAAGAATAACAGGGCTGTTGTGCAATGGTTAGTTCAGTGGTCTCATTCTATTCCAGAGGATGCTACGTGGGAGGATGCAGCAGCACTGGTGGAGCAATTCCCAGACTTTAATCCTTGAGGACAAGGATTGTTTGAAGAGAGAGGCATTGTAACTATTTTAGCAATATTGGTCAAAATAGTTATTTTTGTTATTTTAATTGACTTGGGTAGTATTTGAATATTAGAAAGGGAAACGCTGTCGTTTTAGCTTTGTTAGACAGCATCATTCTTGGATCACGTGCAATAACGGTACAAGCTGTCAACCAACCGATTATTGACGCGTGGCCAGGATAGTAGTACTTAAGCAGGAGAGAAGGGAGAGAAGGGGAGACTGGTGATAGTATTTTTACTTTACTTTCATTCCTGTAATCTCTCTGCACTTTACCTTTTAGCCATTTTTATCTAGTAAGCATTTTATTTTTCTGCAATTCCTTTTGATGTCTTTCTGTTCAAGCTAATTCAAAAATAAAAATAGTCCCACGTGTTACACATCTCTAGGGAGTTTAAAAATCTCTTTGTATCGGGAAACAATGGCGATATGACTTTCTCTACTAGCCTCTTTATCAGCTACAAAACAGTCATAGTCATTAGGGTTTTGCAGGGAACTGCAGATGTTGTGTTTTTTAATAAAGCGTGAAGAGGAGATTAGAGATAGCCATGATTTAGATACAGATTTAAAACGTACAACCGATTTGATGGGCAGTAGTGTGAGTATCTCATCGATTATTATTTCTTCAGGCAGCTGATGATGATCCCTAGTCAATCTTCTTCTTTTTTCTCCACCAACACGAAGCAGCTCCTCCATGGTCAGCTTTTTCCTCTTTGCACCAATTCTCCGTGGCATCGTTAAAACCCTAATAACTAATATTTACTCTCGGAGACAATTAACTAATAAGGCAAGTTGAGTTCCTGAAATTAGTATTTTGTGATTGACAGCATATTTTATTTTCCCATGATTGTTTGTTTTGCATCCCCTTTCATATTAATAGATATCTTGTCTTGAAGTCTAATTTACAGAATTGAGTTCAGACCGGAGCTGTGACCTGCTACCTTCAAGTTGGATTTCTGTCGCTTGGTACTTTTTTAGTCATCGAACATTTGTGATCTTCAGTTTGAGCTTTGCTTTCTGTAAGTTTTATTAATCAATCAGTCTGTGGTACAGGTACCCTATTTATAGAATACCCTATTAATTACGCTCTCGTCATTTCTCATCCTGGAGATGATAATGCAAAGAAACGTATTCGTGCACATCATGTTCCTTCCCAGTGACAAACTTTAAAGGGTGAGGGTGTTTAGACTACAGAACTGACTTTAGCCTATCTGCAACCAATCAACTGGTTGAATGTTGTGCTATGATGTTTAACCTTTCTCATCTTCCTAAATGTAAAATTCTCATCAACACATTAGTTTTACAATAGATTTTGGGAAAATTGAGCATTGGTTTAAACTGGGGTACGGGTCAGGTGGGCATAATCCTCGTCGCCATGACCCTAAGCTCGTTATTATACGACACCAAGACAACATTTTTTTCTTCTCAGTATTATCTGCATGGGTTATATCTTCGTTTCATAATCGAAAGGTTCAACTAAAACGAGCAAAACAGAACACAAAGATCAATACACATCCAAAGACTCAACTAAAACAAGCAAAACAAAACGCTTTAAAGATTAATAAACTTGTCTATCATATAATTAAACAAGTTCAAACATAGAAGATAGTGATTTTTAAACACAAAGACCAATCATACATCCAAAGGCTCAACTATAACAAGCAAAACATGACTCTTTAAAGATTACTTTCGCCTCTATTCTTGATTTTTTCGGCATGTCACTTGCATCAACATCACCAAGTAAACCCAAACTCGCATCACCAAGTAAAAGCAACCTCTCCACAGAAGCAGAAAACGGCGGCACATATAACTTCTCATAGATGTCGATACGTTTACAAGGCCGTAACTTTTTCAAATCAGCAAATTTCCTCACCTTCCTGTTGTCATTATTATACGAGACCAATCGAGACGCATTCTTTTTTCTTAGTATTATCTCACCGTTGGGGGTTGTTCCTAAAACCCAACGGCAACCAATCGTATACTCCTTGAAGATTAATACTCATCTTCCTATTCCAAACCACATACTCGTTCCCCGTTTTTGTAAGTATCCACAGCTCAAGCATATCGGACTTGCAGTTAAAATCAAAAAGAGGAAGTGATTCACCATATGCTTGAATATAAATTTTCCCCGAGGAACACTCTTCTAGTAACTTGATCTCTGAAATATTTTTGTTCTTCATATTAAAACGGAAAACTGCTTCCCTGTCACTTTGTTTCTTCCCTATCCAATATGCAGAACTATTTACAAACACGGAATTATTTCTCAACTCATAGAGAGAGATCATCATCGTTAAATCGGACAGTCTCCCATGAATTAGAGCCAAGACTATAAACATCAACAATGATTGACCCGTCTATCAACCTCTCAGGACACATCAAAATTTTAACAACTTGAAAATCATCCAAGTCCTTGGAATATCCAAAACCCAAATATACCCTACAATAAAGCCATGTTACCGTACCATTAATGATAGGGTTGGACCTCTTACCAAAGTGCAACGGGGAATCTGGAAGAGTTTTAGTTTTTTGAATGATAGGATTCCAAAGATATATCTTGCTATCAGGTTGCAACGCTAACCTTGACAAACATACTACACCATTCGACATCCCATACCATGTTCCACAACCAGATGGAAATTGCAGCTTGTAGTATTCTTCACATTGTGCTCTAAAACATAGATATAAATTACTAGAACTCTTTTGATCCTTTAAGTGGAGTTTAATGAAGTCAGGAGATTTTATCTAAAATATACCATGATTTTTGAACGAGCATGCACTCTCCAAGACTTTTTATTGGTACTCGGTTAAAGATTTCTGATAAGATATCGGTGGAGTCTGGAAAATAGCTTCTGGTTGATTTTTGAACGCGCATACACTGTCCAAAATATTTTATTAATAGTCGGTTAAAGAATTTTGATAAAATATCGGTGGATTTCTCAAAAGAGTTCTTGGTTGATTTATTTTTCCCCATCACCGACCGTGTCAACGAAACTGAATGGTTTTATTATGTCAATGAATCTGCATGGGTTATATTTATAGGATGACAAACATGTACTTTTTTTTCCTGGATAGGATATAGATTCTGTTTTTAATTATAATCAATATGGGTTAAGATTTCTGGCATATCAATTCCAAAATTCAAAATCAAACCAAATCCAGAATCTAAAATCTGATTACCCTACAGATATCTGGTTGGATTTTACTATTAAAATAATATTAATAATATTTAATAGTATAAAAACACACATATAAGCCTACGAGACAAAGGACATATTTTAAGTATAAATTTTAAAGTTCCCAAAATTCCAGGAAAACTAAGTTTCTTCACTCATGCATATAAGCCTACGAGGCAAGACGGGAGTCACCAATGCACCAAACAAAAGTATAAAACTATCGACATTCATATATGAATTAAGTATTCTTTGTTGGGATTTAATCTAAAACTTGTTTTTAGATAATAATATTTGTATTAAGTTTTATTTATTTGTGTTACTGCTGAATCATGTAAACCACGTAGCAGGTATAATAGGTCATTTGTTTGTTTCAGTAATATTAGGAAGAGTTGTGAATAAGTGGGGGTGTTAAAGTATTTGTAGGAAGTAGTTGCATGATTTTAGCTAACTCAGTAGTTGATCCATCCTTTAAATATTTGTATGTTCTCAGTTAGAATAATAAGCAGAGAGAACACAATGTGACATGGAGACACTCCATGTTTTTACATATCAATCTTTGTTTTTATAATTTCATCATGGTATCAGAGCCTCATGATCTAGGGTTTGTGGGTTGATATTTTTACACACATATATATATATATACATATTAAGCATTAAGTTTTTATTTTTCATATTCAATGACATCAAATATGTGATATTCAAGAAGCATCTCGAGCTGAGAAGATGAGGTGCAGTGTTGGAAAGTGGGAGTTATCATCATGTGCAGTATGGGATGCATATGGGGCTAATATTCTATTCTATTTTTGCACTGTCCAGGAGAAGTTAAAATTAGAGAAAGAAGCTGAAGCGTTTGTTGCTCAGGACGATGGTTGAGGGAGAGTGTGACAAACCTCGACGAAAGAAAGAACACTGTCAAGAAGCAAATCTAGCACAGCTTCATGACGACGAACCGGCATTGCTGTAGAGGCCATATGGGCCAACAAAGACAAGCCATACGGGCTTGTGAATAATTTGTATACAATTATGCGCAATTTTTGTATGCATCAGCAAGAACAAATGGACTGCCAAAATGGAAAAGGGAGAAACCCTTGTCATTAGCTTGTGATATGTCGATGTTTAAGTTTTTCTCGACTGGTGCATTTGCTTGTGTTTGCGTAGGATCCTGCTTTGCTTGAACATCCATCCCTCTGCAGGCTATGGGAGGGTAATGCAGCTAGATGGATGCACTGAGCTTGCAAATTCATATGAGTAACATCAGTGTTGTCATTGACATTTTCTTTTGGTACCATTGCTGGAACATAAATTCTACTCTTGTCCAACGGGCAGCTTCTACTAGACTCACCTCCAGTTTCTATTTGCTTTTTATCCACCACAGAGTCTTCGCATTTATGAACCCCAACCTGAAAGATTTGTGAGGCTTCTCTATCTTCAGATTTTTTACTACCACAACTATTAGTAATGTAGTCTCCTAAAGTGAGTTTATTTGCCAAGTTAGATGGTCTGGACATATCCAAAGAAGCAGATTGAGGCTTACAAATATACTTCTGACCAGCCCTCGTCTTTATACAGCATGGCTCTACATTGCCTCTGTAATCGCTATGCTGATAACATCTAGGGGCTTGCAAGTCACCTCTGTCACACATCCTATTAGAGCAATGCACCTTTTCGTAAAGTTTAGGGCCACTGGCTTTAATAATTGATGTTGCAGCACTACTTCTAGGATGCTTATCCAGTCCACTGATAGTCCTTGCAGAACTACCAATGTGATTATGATGATAATTTTGCTC
The DNA here is from genome assembly GCF_009905375.1 of Apium graveolens. Lineage (NCBI taxonomy): Eukaryota > Viridiplantae > Streptophyta > Magnoliopsida > Apiales > Apiaceae > Apium > Apium graveolens. The sequence goes on from NC_133656.1 coordinate 239,904,259, forward strand.
AGATTTGTCAACATAGCATTTTAAGGTTGTATCCTGTTGACACCGGTTTTTTAGTTTGCGTCCAGAGTACCTTGAATAATCAAATCCAGAAAAATGATCTTTGTCTTTACTGGTAGCAAGGTTTTCAGCAGGACTGACATCAGATAAGTCATCAATATTTTTGCTGACACGCCCATTTCTTTGCTGCTCATCCTGGATTTGTTGGGGTACAGGCCAGGATGACATAACCTCACCTGTTGCATTAGTAACAGGCTTCTCATCATCAACTGTTGATTCTTCAATTTCATCCTCGCGTGCTAAATGCTGATTAGTGAGAGAACAATCGTCTCTATCTTTATCATTTTTCCTTGTTCTCTCCTTTCTTCGGAGCTTCTTCTCCTTCTCTTTAATTTTCCTCCTTTCCTTTCGTTCTTCTTCTTCGGAGATTCTTCGGACGTATACAAGTCAAAACTAGAGTCGTGAGATCTAAGCACAGACACACACAAAAACTCGCACAACCAATTCATTAATCAGTTAAAAGGTGAAGATGTTTATTGACGAAGAAAATTAGTATTTTCAATTTAAGAGAGATGGTCTAGGGCAAACGATTGCTAGCAACATAACATCTATTATAAGCAGTGCCTAAATTAATGGACCTCATGTATTCATACCAAAAACCCTACTCTACACGTGTACAATACCAAGGTATGCCCAAACCTGTATACTAATTGTTCCATAAAATCCTCTTCTTTCATCTTCAAAAGAGATTTCCGAGATTCTTTTCCCATAGCTGACCAAAACTCAACCATTTTTTCAAGAGGAAGCCGAGCATTATGTACTGCACAAGTTTCTCTTGATCCAGGTCCTTTCCATCTACGACCTCCTACACCACAAGCATTAGGACTACTCAACTTCCGCTCCCTCTCTGGTGCACGTGCATTGTCAAACACCTGATGCAAAGGCCTTCGTAATAAGTTACCACACAATCAAAACAAACAAAAACGATGAAATAACGAGCAAAAAGGATGATTAGTGATTACATTTTGGATCCCCTTTACAGAGCTCGACAACAAGTAGCAATCCAGAAGAGTAAGCACCCCGTCTCGAGTTAAGGTGAGACATCCCCAAGGGTGGACCGAAGGATCTTGATCATCATCTTGACAACTATCTGCATTAGACAAACCATCACCATTTTGAAAATTTGCGATTAATCCCAGTCTGTTGCGAGAAAAATAGCCAAAATCTCCCCTCTGCTGGGACGATTTTCCGTCTACCATTTGATTCTTGCAGCAGTGAATTCCCAGCAAAATGGACTTCATAAGTGAAGCTTCTCTGACTTTAACAAGCGTGCCTGTTGCTTCAGCTATATGTTCTTTGTTAGCTTTGCTTGCTGCTGTTTTGTGTTACTGCTATGGACCTTATTGGAGTGTTAGGAGAGTTCCAGGACCTGCTGCTTTTTCCTTCGTAGGACATTTGCCTTTGCTTGCTAAGTATGGTCCTGATTTGTTCTCGGTTCTAGCCAAACGCTATGGTCCCATTTTGAGGTCAGTGCACATATTTATAGAAATAGTATGGTTCTGTTTTTATCAGATCTATCTGAATTTCAAAGTCAACTGTAGTTCTATGGTTCACTTGATAACGCTGGAGTGTTTATGTTTTGATCTTTTGACTACACCAATATCATACATGTTTGCAATAGGCACAGTATTGTATACCATCAGAGAATCTACTTGGCGTCTTACCATATTTGTTGGTAATGATGTCAGTTCGAAAGCTTACTGCTTAACAGCTAAAAGTTGACAACCAATATGTATGTACTTGACAACCAGTAAAAATAGTTGTATTAAAGGTCTTAAAACATCTTCATTTTGATAACCCACACTAGTAGAACTTAGAAGTGACATTCAGTTTTTAACGCAAAGTAACCATTCATCTTGAATTAATGGAACGAGGAGAATGTATCTGAAAAACTTAATTCTAGTAACAAATTTATCTGCTGAGAAACTGGCTGTTTTATTTCTTCCAGGTTATTTCTAAGGAAAATATATCAAGTCAGTTGTTGTGTTGATCAGGTTTCACATGGGAAGACAGCCACTAATAATTATAGCAGATGTGTTGGAATCGTGTATGGGCTTTTACACCTAAACTTTGATAATATTAAAGTACAAATACAATAACACTACACTTTTATTTTGACGAATAATAAAAGTACAACACATAAAGGCTACAGCTTTGTTTCTTTTCTTACAACAAAAAGCTTCTGCTTTTTTTTCTTCTGTTTTTCCTCTCTCGGTGTGTGTTGTTGTTTTACTAATACTGGTAGAACTGCTATTTATAGGCTCTAAAATGCTTATGTCATCGCTTACATATGTTGCTATATGTTTTCCCATGCAGCCTACCAAAAACAACTGTCACCTTTCAAGCTGTTCTTATTTTTCTGCAGTGCCCACCTTAATTTCAGGAGTTACTATTTCTTTCTTTGACCAAGCCTTCTGGATAACATCTTCTTGAGGTTAATAGCCTACCTTATTTTTTGGACATGATTCCAAGACCTGTAGCTTGTTATTATTGACCATGAAAAACTGCTGTATTTTCTTCTTTTCTCATGCACAACCATCTTTTATTTCTCCCATGTACAGCTGCCATTTTTCTAACTTATAATTTTCAACTGCTTTGTTTTATTCATTTAATATCCTGATGGAGAGTTTGATTTTTAACACTCCCCCTCAAACTCGACTTTGCATTCCGAGCTTATTTTTCATTTCGTAAAACACATCCGGCTTCAATGGTTTTGTGAAAATATCCGCTAAATTTTCTTCAGTCCTGCAGTGCACCAACTCCACAATTTTCTCATTCACTTGTTCGCGAAGACAATGATACTTAATATTGATGTGCTTGCTGCGACTGTGTGACACTGGATTTTTCAAGAGAGAAATAGCGGATTTATTATCCACATAAATTTGAACCGGACCTTCCTTCGCAATATTTAACTCGCCCAATATGTAGCCTAGCCACATAGCCTGACATGCGCATGCTGCTGCTGCCATGTACTCCGCCTCATATGTTGAGAGGGCAACTGTCTGCTGCTTTTTTGATGACCACGAAAATATTGCTGAACCAATATGAAAAACATAGCCTGAAGTGCTTTTCCCGTCATCCAAGTCACCGCCATAGTCACTGTCTGAGTAGCCAACTAATTTTGAATTTTGAGAATGCGTGTAAAACAGACCTTGATCAAGTGTACCTTTTATGTACCTCAAAATCCTTTTAGCTGTCATGAAGTGATCTTGTTTCGGCTTTTCCATGTACCTACTGACCAATCCAACTGCATACATTATATCTGGACGAGTAAAAGTTAGGTACCTCAGACTTCCAACCAAACTTTTGAACAACGTCGGATTTACCGAATCCCTTGTTGAATCAACTCTGAGCTTTATGCTCGGTTCTGCTGGCGTGCTTACTGGCTTGCATTCCTCCATTTTGAACTTCTTTAAAATTTGCTCCGCATATTTTTTCTGAGACATAAAAATCCCATCTTTCTTTTGCTTCACCTCGACTCCAAGAAAGTATGACATTTGACCAATATCTGTCATCTCAAATTCGTTAGTCATAACTTTCTTAAAATCATCAAACATACCAGGGTTGTTTCCTATAAAGATCATGTCATCCACGTACAAGCACACGATCATAATATCTCCCCCTGAATTTGTCTTTGTATAGAGGGCATGCTCGTATGGACTCTTCACGAAACCATTTTTCTGAAAATATTCATCAACCCTTGTATTTCATGCTCGCGGAGCTTGCTTCAAACCATATAATGCTTTTTTCAGCCGATAGACTTTATCTTCCTTGCCTTTATGAACATATCCGGGAGGCTGCTCAATATAGACTTCTTCTTCAAGATAACCATTCAGAAATGCCGACTTCACGTCCATCTGAAAAATCTTCCATTGATTTTGAGCGGCAATTGCTGTAAGAAGTCTGATGGTGTCAACTCGTGCAACTGGAGCAAACACCTCATCATAGTCAATGCCATATCGCTGCTTGTAGCCTTTAGCCACTAGCCTCGCCTTGTGCTTTTCCACTTCACCATCCTGATTTGTCTTTGTCTTGTAGACCCACTTGACGCCAATTGCTTTATATCCTTCTGGAAGATCTGTGAGCTCCCATGTATCATTTTTCTTGATTGCGCCAATTTCCTCATCCATGGCTTTGTTCCATTTGCTTTCTTCAGAAGCTTCCTCAAATGTAACTGGGTCACATTCAGCCATTAACAAAATAAGGAATAATCAAACGTTGTTTGTACCGGACTTGTAGCTTCGTAGATATTATCCAGACTCCGTATCTTTCGTGGTGCTCCCCCTGAACTGCTGCTTCCTCCCATGGATGGCGTTGATCCAAAAGTTTGTTGATTTGGACTTGGTGGAGGAGTTTGATCATCGTCTCCGTCATCTTCAATGTTCCGGTTATCACCGTCATCGTCATCACCATTGAAAAATAAACCAGCAACTTTTCTTTCATCCTCGCTCCATCTCCAGTAATCTGATTCATCGAACTCAACATCTCGAGAAATGATTAATTTTTCGTTAGGGGATTGTAGAGTCTGTACGCCTTGCTTCTTTTGTCATATCCGGTAAAGATGCATTTCTCGCCTTTATCATCCAGCTTCTTCCTTTTCTGATCGGGAACGTGGGCATAAGCAATACACCCAAAAATTCTGAGATGTCCAACTGATGGTTTGCTCCCGCTCCATGCTTCATTTGGAGTTTTATTTCTGACACTTTTTGTTGGACATCGATTCAACAAATAAACTGCACATAGAACGGCTTCGGCCCAAAAAGTTCTCGGTATGTGCTTTGCTTTCACCATGCTCCTTGCCATGTCAAGAATAGTGCGATTCTTTCTTTCTGCAACGCCATTTTGTTGAGGAGTATAGGCCGTTGTCAACTGATGATTGATTCCATGTATTTTACAAAAGCTTCTGAACAGATTAGAAGTATACTCGCCTCCTCTATCTGATCTGAGTACCTTTAAATAATGACCACTTTGCTTTTCTGCCAGTGCTTTGAACTCCTTGAATTTATCAAGAGCTTCTGACTTTTCTTTGATGATATAAACCCAACTTTTCCTGCTAAAATCATCGATAAATGTTAGGTAATATCTATTACCTCCAAGTGATGAGATATCAAATGGACCAGCAATATCTGTGTGAACAATATCCAATGGCCTCCTGGCTCTCCATGATTTTCCAACGGGAAAACTTTGTCGATGTTGTTTTCCCTTTACACATGCTTCACACAAATTTTCTGGTTCATTGATTTCTGGCAAACCGTCCACCATTTTTGTTTTTGACAATAATTTCAGGCCAGAAAATCCAAGATGACCATATCTCAAATGCCACAACCACGAGTCATTTTTAATGACCGACTTTAAGCACTTCTGCATATTCGTTTGCATATCAAGCGTAAACAATCGATTCTTTGACATCTCCACATTTGCAATCAATTCCTCAGCTTGATTTCTGATGATGAGGGAATTGTCCTGCATCTATATATTATATCCTTTCTCCACAAGTTGGCCAAGACTGATAATATTATTTTTCAATGCAGGAATATAATAAACATCATTTATATATTTCTTTTCACCTTTCTTTGACATGATCGTGACCATACCTTTTCCTTTCACCGGAATCTTTGACGAGTCACCAAAAGTAACTTCTCCGCTGATGGTGTCGTCAATCTCCGTGAATAATTCCTTGTGACCAGTCATGTGATTACTGGCCCCTGAGTCAAGATACCAAACATTCTTCTTGCTTTCCTCGTCTTCTTTGTAAGTGAGGAACATAGCAGTGCCAACATCTTTGTCTTCTTTTGCTGCTGCAAAATGGCTTCTTTCTTCCACCTTTGGTGCTCTACACTCATAACTGAAATGACCATATTTATTACAGTTATAGCACTGATATTGAGACTTATCACCTCGTTGTTGATATCCGCCTCGTCCTCGGCCTCTAAAATTTTGACTACGACCAGATGGATGATACCTTTCAGATGTCTGGCCTCTATTGAAAGACTGCCTTCCTCGTCCTCGTCCACCACGGTAGCCACCTCTAAAGCCACCTTTACCACGTGCATAACTGCTACTGCCAGAACTGTCACCAATGGACACCTTACTTTGCAACGCCTTTTCCAAATGGCTTACATCATCATACTGGTTCATTCGCTGCTCGTGGGCTTGAAGAGAACCTACGAGCTCATCAATAGAAATCGTGGACAAGTCTTTTGATTCTTCGATAGAAGTAACAACATAATCAAATTTTCTTGTTAATGAACGGAGCAACTTTTCTATGACCCGAACATCGTCGAGACTTTCACCATTTCTTTTCATCTCATTTGCCACCGTTTTTAAACGCGTAACAAATTCACCAATATTTTCAGAACTCTTCATCTTCAAATTTTCGAACTCCCCACGTAGTACTTGGAGACGAACCTTTTTGACTTTCTCGACACCCTGGAATGATTTCTGCAGAATCTCCCACGCGTCTTTCGCCGTTTTTGCATTTGAAAATTTTTTCAAAGGTTGATTCGTCAACTCCTTGAATAATTGTATATAACGCCTTTTTATCTTTTTTTCCGGTCTCTTTCAAAATCATCTTCTCAGCATTTGACAGGGCTGCTTCAGCGGCTGCATCTGTGGGCTCGTCATACCCGCTTTCGACAATATCCCAATTATCATAAGAACCGAGTAATACCTTCATTTGAATACTCCAGTTCCCGTAATTTATACTCGTCAATTTTGGAATATTTGGTTGCACCATCGTCGCCATTTTTCACGAACGGAACCTTAGCTCTGATACCACTTGTTGGAAACGTGTATGGGCTTTTACACCTAAACTTTGATAATATTAAAGTACAAATACAATAACACTACACTTTTATTTTGATGAATAATAAAAGTACAACACATAAAGGCTACAACCTTGTTTCTTTTCTTACAACAAAAAGCTTCTGCTTTTTTTTCTTTTGTTTTTCCTCTCTCGGTGTGTGTTGTTGTTTTACTAATACTGGTAGAACTGCTATTTATAGGCTCTAAAATGCTTATGTCATCGCTTACATATGTTGCTATATGTTTTCCCATGCAGCCTACCAAAAACAACTGTCACCTTTCAAGCTGTTCTTATTTTTCTGCAGTGCCCACCTTAATTTCAGGAGTTACTATTTCTTTCTTTGACCAAGCCTTCTGGATAACATCTTCTTGAGGTTAATAGCCTACCTTATTTTTTGGACATGATTTCAAGACCTGTAGCTTGTTATTATTGACCATGAAAAACTGCTGTATTTTCTTCTTTTCTCATGCACAACCATCTTTTATTTCTCCCATGTACAGCTGCCATTTTTCTAACTTATAATTTTCAACTGCTTTGTTTTATTCATTTAATATCCTGATGGAGAGTTTGATTTTTAACAAGATGTAGAGAAGTTGGAATTAAGAAATTCAAATACTTCTCCAACAGAAGCATCCCCTCTGCTGGGAAGACAAATGCACGTACAAAAGAGTCTAAACTGAGTCGAGTCACATCCCAAATGATACAAGAAACAAATGTTTACTCCTTTAATGAAGTGATCAATCGCATAGGCTTACCAAGTGGACAAGTTTGGTTGTCTGTATAAATGGACTTCATTCCTCGAAGCCAAACCATATTTGGTGTGTATGTAAAAAGATTTGACAATTGAAAGGCATCTTCACCGAGAAGACACTTGAACGTTTTTGTTTTGTGATTATAGCAGCGGATCTTATGATTTTCAAAGAATACAATCTCCTCACCGTACTTGAAACCTTGTTGCAGGTACTGAAACCGTTCAAATTATTCAAAGGGGCCAACCTGATGCGTCTTAATCCAAGCATCACATCCCGTTTCCTCGTCCAAACAATACACATCGAGCTTACCAGTTGCAGATGGTCGATATGCCAACAAAGCAAGAAGATCTCTCATTCTATATTCACGACTTTGTGCATCAGGGATAAACTCGGGCAACCACTTGAACTTGTTACTCGTAGCATCAAACTTGAGCGCAATCAAAGATTTAACAAAGTTTTTCTTAACGGATGGATATGTTCCATAGAAACAAGTCGTCCCAAATGTCAAAAGCTTGATCTCATCGTCTGAGTACGTAGAATATGTCCAATAAGGACAATCCTTCACATAAGTAGCCGGAACAAATATTGATTTCTCATTTTTCTCCATAAGAAGCTCATGATGAGGAACGGATAGTTGAATCCATGAAGTGGAATTAGAGGAGTAAACAGCACAAAAGTCTAACAACGAATAGCAGACTACGACCTTGTAATCATTACTGACAGGATCAAAACCGGCTCCAATTAGAGTTGGATAACGACTATAACCAGGTTCTGGTGGCAGATTAAATTCCATAGATTGGCGAATTGCGGGGTTCCATAGAGACACTCTTTTAGGGCAAACAAGTAGACAGACTAAGCCATTAACGGAACCAATCAAAGAGTAACCATTACACATGTAAAGTCATATACTTTAATAGATCATTAGATCCCAGTGTTAGGATTACAGTGGAGCCTCCTGCTTTAACGTTTAAACCTGGGGAGGAAAAGGAGTTTGTCTTGAGTGTGGAAATTCAACCACATGAAGATAAAGGGCTTTACGTCTCTGCAATGTTGAAGTGGGATCCAGACGAGGATGGTCAATCAGTTTGTAGCCCTATCCATCTATACCATCATAGTATGCTTGACGAGCCTGTATGGTATGACAAGCCAGAAATTCAAGTGTCTACACCTGTAGACTTTAACTTTTGCTAGACAATTTTTTCCCCGAGGCTTAATCTTTTGTTGTATGAGAATGTATGATAAGAACAGTTCCCACACATCAAGTCTAGCAAAAAGTTTTTACATATATCTAACTCATGCGTGTTATAGTTACTGTGATGATAACAAAAGGTTCATCTAGGTACATATCAGATCTAGCTTCATATTTATAACTATATCTAGAGATGTAGCTACCTAGCTAGATGTTTATAAATTTTAGTTATATTTATAAAAGAAAGTAAGGATGATATATATATATATATATGTAGGTATACTGTTGGAGAAAAATCCGAAACTAACAAAACCGTAACTGCACGTGCGTACGTGAGTACGGGGCAAGTACGGGTCGAACCACAGAGAATGCGAATCAAGTTTTTAATTTAATAAACTAACAAAAACAATTAACTATCACTCAAAAATATCACTTTTAATAGATCTAAGGAACGGATTTTACATATATATAGGTATACTGTTGGAAAAAATCCGAAACTAACAAAACCGTAACTGCACTGACGTAGTGAGTACAGGGCAAGTACGGGTCGAACCACAGAGAACGAGAATCAAATTTTTAATTTAATAAACTAACAAAAACAATTAACTATCACTCAACAATATCACCTTTAATAGATCTAAAGAACGGATTTTATTGGTTAAACACGAATATCTTATCATAAACATATATTTTTAATAACAAATAAATTCACAAGTATTTAGAGTAAAGACATCCAATGACTCCAAATCAAGTTTCATTCAAAATCTTAAAAGTATTTCACATTTATTTTACCAATTAAATCAGTTCTCAAAATCATATGGATCTTAACTATACGAACTCCCAACTCTATTTGTGTGGCTCGCATGAAAATACTCACATATATGCATGATATTGAAGATAATCAATAAAACAAACATATAACAATTAAAGCGCATACCATGATATCGATCGGGTCTCTTTTGCCAATACATCCACCCCTTAGAGAGAGCTTAGTTGCACATCATCGAGACCATCATGGTATAAGAAAATAAAGAACTCATACCTAGAATTAAGACGAACTTGAAGTTTTTTATTAATAATAAAATCTTGGATACAGGGGAGAAAAATGAAAGAGATACAAAAGAGAGAAGTAAGAGATGTGTTTTTACAATGAGGCTAGGGGGTCTATTTATATTAAAAACCTACACATAAGCATTAATTACAAAGATCTCCTTATTGATTTACAACGATCCTTCGTGATCACGTGCTTACTCAGATTTCCCTCTTTAAAAAATTTCTCGCTTGATTTACCCCGATCTTGCTGACTCGTGATGACATATAACAATATTGCGACTTGTGCTCCAGTTATTTCTATTTAATGGAAAATCCCGAAAAATCTTCTTAATAACTTGTGGTCCAGTAATTTCTTAATAATCTTTTTTATAAGGATGGGAATGTGGGAGACTGCGAGTGAGTAAGATGAAGAAGTTTCTTTGAATAAGTATTCTTCATAAGAACATTGTATGCATGTACTGAATTTTAAGATGCATAGTAATATTAGAGCAAGTCCAATGCTAGATGCAACATTACTATAATTATTGCTATAATATAATATCAAAAAGTGCATTTTGGTTCTAAAATAAAACTTGCTCTACGATGCTAGTTGCATAAGTAGTTTCAAATTTAACTAACTCTCTTTATTTTTACCTAATTCTTTTAACTTTATTGAATGTTCTCAACAAACTTTCACCATCTCATTTAAACAAGTTTCACCAATTTTATTTTATGTCCAAATTTTGTTTTCAAACTACTACAATGAGCAACTTAAAAAAAAGAATTCAGGGAGGAGATTTCAGTGAAAACTCCTCTGATGAAGAAGGATACTCCATTTTGCAAGCACTAGTAGTGACCAACTATCAAAATATGCAAACAAGACAAAATCAGGGAGGTCATACTGGTTCCGTTCGTGGTCGATCTTATATTCGCCGTGACAGAATTGCTGCCAAAGAAGGAATCCATTCTGACTATTTTTCAATGCAACCACTTTTCAATGATCAAATCGTTCGCCAACATTTTCGGATGTCAAGTCCTTTGTTTAAGAGAATTTTATGTCAATTGCAGCGACATGACAATTATTTCAAGACTAAATTTGATGTTGTTGGTGCTGATAGTTTGACCGGTATCCAAAATATGACAGCATCATTACGAATGCTCGCATATGGAACGTCAGCTGACAGTGTTTTTAAACATCCCCGAAATTTGTTGCAGCACTTTTGAATTATTTGCCAACGAGATTTCATGCTTGCCTCCGATCGTTGGCTATCATTTATTTTTTCCTTATATTCTTGTAGCACTCGAGCCCAAAACTGACTTCGAGGCTGAGAATTACCGATTATTGGATCTTCAGTGACACTCAAGTAAGCTCGACAAATAGCTTCATCTTGCTCGGGAGTGAAAAGATTTTCCTCTTATTGATAACATATCTCTTAAGCAGCTTTTGAAAAAAAAAATTGAGCTAAACACAATGCAGATGGTTGAAGCAAGTTCGTGTGTTAATTATAGAAAGTCACAGTGCTCAAATATTGCACAGTTGAGCTAGTTGTTGGAACATAAATATAAGGTCATTATTATTTTTTGAGAAAAAAAATTTACAGCTAGTTGAAAGTTTGCAGCAGGTAGATTTTCATTTCCCTCCAATTCTAGTCAAATGATGATGTGGTATGGATGCATATATGCATCCTTGGTTTCAGATATAGAACCAAGAATGCATATATGCAAATTTTCATCTAAGTATAGCACTCCATTGAAGTTGAGTTTTTTTGCATTTAATGTTATAATATAGCAATAGCACCAAAAATAGCATTGAATTGGACTTGCTCTTAGGCATAACTATCCTGGTAAAAACTTTTTGAAGAGAAGACCAGAATTTATATATGAAAAATTATTGGTTTATGAATGCAAATTTTGGAAAGCAACTTTTTAAGTTCTGTTACACCTCCCTTGGAATTTAGATAGTCTTTTGCAACATTAGCATACACATTTATATATACAATGTCACCCGAAACTCCCTTTTGCATTATTATTGGTTGCTCATTCTCCATAATTTTTTTGATTTCTCATTTAAAAAGCTTTTCTGGAGAATTTTCGTGTACCCTTTTTTTTGCTAAATCAATTGTCGTGTACCTTGTAATTTGTAGACTATGGTTTCGAAAGCTTTTATCATTTTTCTTCTGGCTAAATAGGTTGCCTTTAGCATCACCATTCACCTCAGTCTTTTGGTATACTTGTTGGCAATATTTATCAAGAACAATAGCGGTTGCAATTAGGTCAACTTTGAGGTGCTAGCTGAAAACTCTTGTTGCTGTTTATTGCACCATTTCTATGGCGGCATAACCTCTTGTGTCTAACGTGATCCAGTGTCTTGCATAGATGTATTGTACTCCATCCGTTTATCTGTTTGTTGACTTTTTAGGGTCAAATTGATCCAATCTTAATGAAAATTTTCCATAGTAGTAAGTTTTATCACAAAAAATTAAACAAAACAAATAAATTAGGACGAAGGAAATAATAAAGATACCATTTGACTGGCCTACTCAAATTCTGCAACTTCACGCTTTTCTTTAGATGGAGTTATCAAGTCATTGTATAATCAGATATATTGTTATAGCACCTTGCATAGTATAAATCGAACAGAGAGCACCCATTACATTTTTGTTGGATTGTTTTGCTAAATTATTTTTCCGGCATTAATAAGCGAAATTCTGTTTAAGTGGTACACAAATATTAAATTTGGCTCGCAAGTGTTGAGTCAGTTGGTTAAGTATCTAGTCGCTTAAATGCGATTTATCTTGTTCACGTGGTTTGCAGGCAAGGTCGTGGGAGGTAGCAGGTGCGGGTTCTCTATGATAAGAAAATGTATTAAACCCACCAACTTTGATTTCACTTACCCAGTGCGCACCCGAAGGATAGCGACGGTTCTCTACAATAAAAAAGTATTAAATTTAGTACCACCAACTTTGATTTAACTTATTCTCTATCTTATAATTCCACTTCTGTATTTTTTTAAATTCTACTAAAACTTTTGGTTACACCCTTTATTTTATTACTGTATGTGTATCTTAATTATATTTTTATATATCTTAAGATTCTATTAAGTTTGGTTTTATTTTTGTCATTTTATACTTCTACATTTCTTCTGCTAAGTTTAATTTTATTTTTGTTTCCTTATACTTCTACATGTCTTATGACTCTATTAAGTTTGGTTGATTTTTCTTTCAGCCTTTTGGCTTTAACCGTAGTGTTCTTAATTTTTTTATGTATTTCTAATTCAATATATTATACGTTTTTGGTTTCATCAACTTTTAATTTCACTCCTTAAATTTCATTATAACTCTAAATGTATAATCTTTATTTTTCTTTTACTTCTATATGACTTATAATATTATAGTAGCCAATAACTCGTGCGATTCACGATTGTTTTAAATAACTGTAATTATATTTTATAATTTAAATATTCTATTAATTATTTTATTTTAATAATTTTAACATAATCAATATGGGGAATCATCTTTAATTCAATTTTAACCTTGGTTTAGCCTTCAATTGTACCCATTATTTTGTTATACCTAAAACACATTATATCGACAAAATCCACGTAATTATATTAAAATTTTATTATCATTTATTAATGTTCAGATATATTATATATATATATATATATATATATATATATTAAACCATAATATATATATATATATATATATTAGCTGGTCTAATTATTTTTTAATTTATTATTTTATCTTGGATTACTTTATAAATTTATTTTAGCTCGGGTGATAGTATATTATTTTTTGTTTATCCGACGATATCTTACGAATTAACGAATAGTGTCCAGTTTCATTTTAATAAAATAATATTATCTCTAATTTCGTTTTTATAAAATAATATGGATATTGTAGCATAGAAGAAAACCTTTAATTATATAAGACATTTATATCAACTAAATTCAAATAATTATATTTAATTTGTCTTTTTTATATTTTAATTCGGGTTGAATATTATTTAAGTTTAGCCTGGATAAGTAATATATATTATTTGTTTTAACTCGATGTCATTATATCAACCAACGAATTAGTAGTATTTAGTTTCAGTCTAGATTGAGTACTATAACTATATATTTTTTTAAACAACACCGAGTAATATTTATTATTGTGTTTTAACCCAATATAACAAATCAACTAACTATATTTAGTTTTTTTATTTTTATTTTTAACCAGGATTAGTAGTATAATGTTGTTTAAACATGTATGAATAGTGTATACTATTTTCTTATATCACGGGTGGTCATTCTATCAACCAATTATTCTAATTCTAATCTTGTTTTAGATCAGTTCGATAGGATAACTTTTTAGGCCCGGGTGATTAATACATATTTTTTTTCTAGCAAGAGATCATTATACATATTTAATTATTTTGTTTTTAAACCAAATTTCATTTCATTTAGTTTATATGTGGGAGGAACAAGAATATTTTTAATAAATAAATATATTTTAAAATATACGAATAACTTAATTCTTGCTTATATATGATTCGTAGAATAAATTTGAGAATTTTGATACTTTTTAAAGATTTTATGATCCGTTTGAAATTTAAATCAAGTATTGTTTTTTTATTTTATTGATAAATATAATTAAAAAAATGAATTATTTACTTAAAAGTCATATTTAAATGTTTCATATATATATATAAAAGAAACTAGCAAATATATGGGTATTAATTATATTTTGTGGAATATGTGATGTAATGACTAGTAAAAGTAGCAAATATATTTGGGTGTTTGTTATTTTGCGTAATTATATGTTGAGTTGAATGTTATGTAATTAACTGGAAATTGATAGGATAAGAATTAAGTTGTTTCTTAATTTGGGTTGGTTTGTTATTGGATTATGGGTATTACCCAATTGGGTTTTCAATTAGGGTTTATAGCCAAATTGGGTCTTGGGAGAAAGAATGGTGAAAAATTGGGTTTTCAAATTAGGGTTTATAAGTTCTACTATTACTGTATTATTATTATTATTATTATTATTGTGTTCTGAGAATTATTTCATATACAGAGGTTCAGAAAGCATATTTTTATTTTAAAAAATAAAAAAAACTGGTTGAAATACCCATTTTGAGAACGGATATTCGGACATATACCCAATCTGAGAAAGCATATTTCGTCGATATTTTTTGTTGTATTTCTCAAATTTGGTATTTTGGTCACCAATTTTAAAAAATGTCGTATTTTTGGCCATCGTCCCCTTAAATCATCTAATTTTCAAAATAATAAAACTAAGATCAACTTTTGATTGCCAAAACAAATTGATTTTCGTTAAGCCTAATTTTTTTTGCAGAAATTGGTTTTGCCAAAATCTTTTGCATTTAAGTTTTAAACACGCATTAAAAGACCTTGGCATTCTCTATTATAGCCTCTTAAAAACTTTAGCCATAACACAAAATAAACTTTTTTTAGAACAAGAAGTACTGAATAAGAAAAATGTTGACAGATTGACAGTGTCTTGAACAATATATCAGCTGCTCATCAATGCATGCAGAAACTGGCATGTCTTAGCTTTGTGCATCAAGCTGCAGGAAGAATTGAGAGTAAAAAACTTGCGCATGCAGATCTTGAAATCCTTGCAGTTGCAGCTTAATAATTGATAGAGAACTTCTTCATCTTGGTTATGATCAGTCTGAATGTGGGATAACAATTTGAAAACCAGGGCACTCTTATTACACTACTTCGTAATACTCAACCTAATTCTATATGATTGTGTAGTTTAAGATGATTGAATAAAGCACACACAATTCACCCGAGACTTTATGATTAAGTTGGAACATGAGTTTCATAGTAAATAAGAAGAATGCATAGAGAATGGAAGTAATTTCTCGAGTGATTCAAGATTCAAGATTCAAACATCCAGAAGCAGCACTCACAATTAGGTCAGTTATTTCAACTACATTAATTCTGATAAAAAATGGCCTCAAATAGAAAAAAAAATAAAGGTTTGCATTTATAACATTTGAAGTCACCTGTTCAATATAAGGATAATAAGTAAAGAAAATCAACAGATAAATCAAGTAAGAATAGAAGCCGAAAGACTTTCCTCTGAGAGAAAGCTCATTGTGTTTGGAAATACCAAGTGCTCAAACATTCATCACTTGGACAAGAGTAAAACCAGATTTGAAGTATCATAGGCCTTATGAATTATGAGATGTCAGAGTTTTGGTTTTCCTCCCATACTGCTACATTTGATTGTTTTTGCATAGGTTCCAGAATGCCTTGAGCTTGCAAATACATATGACTCACATCAGGGTTTCCATTGCCATTTTCTTTTGAGGTGCTTGAAAATATAAAGATTCAACTGTATGCTAAGATTGCTAGCCCACACTTGTCAATGTGCTATCAACACTTTGTTACAGTGTTCTTCTACATTTTGTCTTCTATAGTACCTGGCCTTTGTGTTTTCTCTACAACAGAAATCACATAATTTCTTAATGACACAAATAAGATGCGAAATTGTTTGATCATAAGTAGACCCCCAACTACAATGCTCATTGTGTAGTTTAAGACGATTGAACAAAGCACGCAGAATTCATCCGAGACCTTATCAAGTTGGAATATGATTTTTATATTAAACAAGAAAAAAGCATAGTTAATTGAAGTGATTTGTCAAGTGATTCAAGATATCAACATCGGAAGCAGCACTCACAATTAGGTATAAATATTTCAACCACAATAATTCAAAAAAAATTGGACTACCAGATGGATAAACTTGACCAAATTATTACCTCCAGCAGAATCCTATGATGGCAGAAAATCTGATTTAGATGCATCTGCAAGAGCAAATGGACTACCAGAATGGAAACAGGAGAAACCCTTATCGGCAGCCAGTGAGATGTCGGAGTTTAGGTTTTCCTCACCTGCTGCTGCATTTGGTTGTTTTTGCACAGGGTCCTGTTTCTCTGGAATTCCTTGAGCTTGCATATACATAAGACCAACATCAAGGTTTCCGTTGCCATTAATATCTTTTGATACTTTTTCTGGGGTGTGAATTCTTTGCCCTTCTAACAAGCAGCTTCTGAAAGGCTCACCTCCATTTGCTATTTGCTTGTCATCCATCACAACTTCTTCACATTCACGAACACCAGTCTGTAGGCGTAGTGGGGCATCTGTACCGTCTGCATATTCTGAACTCTGACATGTTTCTTTATTAAGATGGAATCTATTGTGGCCATTATTTCCCGTTCCTACAATAAGGCACCTACATCATAACAATAGTATATCCTTCATACCAAATTTTTTTGACAAATAAACCCTGGTTTATTGCTAATATCAACTAAGAAACTTGAAATAGAATTTTTCAGTTAAACTTGAAAAACAAATTGATGGCTAATGTAAACCCTATTTCTGTCCAAAATTAAATATTGTGTAGAACAGTGTAACTGCAAAGTTTCAGTATTTCCGTTAATTTCTCCAGAACTATTATACATTCCCATTTCATGCTTCCAGTAACTTTTCCTGCAAGACCCTGACAAAAGAGCAATGTCAGTGGTCCTAAATTAATCCCAAATTTTTCCTCAAATCGTTTTTTATTGAGAGCTCTGGAATTACTCAGGACAACAACTACGCTTTTAAGCTTTAAACATGTATTGAACCACAACCTTCGCATTCTATTTATAGCTTTTTGAAAACTTGATACATAAACATAGAAAAAGCCTTTCCATCATAGAGGAAAGGGGTGTTTTTTATTGGGAAAGGGGTGTCTTTCACATATTTTTGGCCGTATTTCCTCCATCTAAATCCATCATCCATGTTATCGATATCAGTCCTGGTGAGGAAAGCAAATTTATTCTCTTTTTTCTTTCTGGTGCTCATATTTTTGGGCTTGAACCTGCAAATCAACATACCCCAAAGACGACGACATTCATTAAACAAAAATTCATCACATTAAAAATTTAAAGAACAAAAGTAAATGACTGATCAACGGACGTAGAGTGTGATTACCTTCTGGATCCCCTTAAAAGAGCTCGACTGAATGTAGCAATTCAAAAGAGTGAGGGACTCATCCCTAGTTGTGGTCAGACATCCCCAAGGATGAACGGAAGGATCTTGATCATCACATTGAGACAAACCACCAACAATTTGAGATTTTTGAATTCCCGGTCTGTTGCAAGAAAGATGAGCAACAGCTCCGTCCTGCTTGGAAGACTTCCCATACTTGACGATCCCGGAAAACTCTTCATCCAAAAAACGAAAACATCTGGGACAAAAGATGACCTTGCGAACTTGCTTCAGGAATGTTTGTTTATCAACTTTCAAAAGCTCCTGACGCCCATGTCGTGGCAAACCGTTCCAGAACTAAATCAACAGAAAAGAAATACATTTGATATCAGTCACAACAACATATTAAATGTAACACAAACTGAATACCCGCACTCCAGTTCAATCTCAGACAAATCAACATATCAATAAATAATTAGTACTCTTCATAGTAAATACTAATAACAATTAAATTAAAAATTGCTCAATGACAAGGAAATCACTGTCATAAAATCAAAGTTGTCCCGTTTTAATTTATATTTGACTTTTCAACACGTTGATAAAAAATCACTTAAAATGGGACGGAAGTGGTAGTTTAAAAAAACAAACATTCTTGAAATCAAATAACTAGGCATATAAATCAAACCACACACACATAATTGAAAACAATGTAGATTCGCTAACATCAAGTACGGACACAATATTTTTGTTCAATCTCGACAAATCAAACACACACACATAATTGAAAACAATATACCTTCGCTAACATCAGTTATGGACACAACATTTTGGTTTAATTTCAACAAACCAATTAATAAATGGTACTCTTCATAGTAAATACTAATAAAAATTTAATTAAAAATTACTCCATGATAAGGACATCATCAATTCTACACCCACAAAATTTACTCCCATTTTAACTGATGTTTCACTTCTCAACACGTAAATAAAAGTCAATTAAAATGGGACGGACATAGTAATCAGAAAAAAATAAAGTCTACCGAAATCAAACAACTAAACATATAAATCAAACCACATACACAACATAACACAAAACACACTCATGATTGAAAACAATGTACCTTCTGAAGCTGATCAAAGCTAGCTTTAGTTGTCGACATGGCCTCATTTCCGTGTTGATTTCTCCATCTTGGAAACTCGACACCTTGTACAATGTATTCACGTTCAATGACTGATCATTAACAAACAAAAGACAAGCAGTTGTGATTTATATATTCATGATCTCAAAAATTATAAATCATACAAATAATCTATCAAGTACACGAAGTTGATTGAAAGATCAAGGGAACAAACATAAAGAACTACAAAAACATAAAACGTATAGATGATAGCGCTGACAAGTGCTTGAAAGTACTCTGTAATATTTGAGCAGTGCATGCACATACATTTATAGTAGATTTCAAGTTGACTAGGTGTGGTGATAAGAAATTATAACCAGCTGTTTTCAGACCATGGTTTTTTGGATTTTTTTTATTTACTTTTCGAATATCTTAGGGATTATTTCATTCATATCATTAATGAAAGATACACTCATTTTATTTTCTTTTTTGACTTTTTGAGATCTTTTCTTGAGCGTATTAATTTGTTTTAGTATCCGTAATAAATAGTGAGAATCCATTATATATTGTGTCAATTTGGGTTGGTTGGGATACCAACTAAATTCTACAAATCATAAAGAGGTCAAAAAATTATATATGGAACACAAGTGAATTCATTAATATTGTCTTTGGCATGGATAGTGATGTTATTTACAAGAAGAAAATTGAAGCTTAAATATTAAATTTTGGAGTTCATCTATCAATTTCCAATATTTATTAGATAAACTATAGGTTTTGAAAGTTATGATCGGAGTTGTCGATTTAAATTTTCAAATGAATTTTATTATTAATATTTTGAATTTGAAATAAAATTCAAATCCAAATCTATGTTACTTATTTGGTCAATTCCAATCTTTCAAACAAAATCCAGTTCTCAAGTGTTTGTATTTTAAGCTCTGATATCTTTGGGAAATGATATCTTTAGTAAATGACAACAATACATGATATTTAGATTTCATTTTAGATAAAGTATCTATATTTTCTATGTTAGATATTGATTAAAATTAGTAGTATTTTGATCATAGATTTTAAAATTTTGTAATGATCTTTAATAAATAAGAGTGCTTAATATTTTATTATAATTTTAACGAGATTCAATGATGAAGCATTTTGTAAATTTTTTCTTGCTTGTTTTTTTTATCAAAATCGATCTCATATGTTTTAAATATAATGTCTTATTGGGTTGGGCTATATAAGAAAATTGGATCAAACACATAATTTCGTAAGAATTGGACATATGTTGGTTTGGGACTTATAGCGAGTCCAGGAACAAAATAAAAAATAAAATTTGTTTAATGATCCGACTCTAACAAGTGATCAAAGGTCTGAATGTCTGATAATCCACAAGCAGCATTCACAAATTATGCCCGATAATCCCCACTAATCCATTTATTTTTACAAAAGAAATGAACTGATATGCTAAAAAAATCAAACAACTTAAATTCTCAACTGCACTATTTACCAAAATGAAGATAAATGAAACAATCAAGCATCAGAGACTGATAGATTTTCCTATGAGAAAAAGCTTACTGGTTTGAACATGGAGAGGACACTGTTTGAGTAGTACACCTTACTTGGCCAAGCATAATTTCAATTTCAACTAAGTTAAATTTCATGTTTAAGCACATATCAAAATAAGCTATCTATCCCCGTAAATAACTATTGAATTCCTCGGTAAAATTTCTGCCAAAATGAAGTTTAATTGTAAAGAAACCATACACATCTGCATAAATTTAGGGTTTCACATCAAATAAGGCATATGCATTACACAATTTCTTAACAAGGACCACATCACATATAATAATCAAGTGATGAAATAAAGACATTGGGGACCACATACATAAAATACACTACTTTATACTTCATATATCTCCCCGCTTCAACCATAAACAAATAACAAAAATCCATACTCCATAAATATACATGCACTGCTACTCATATCAACAAATAGAAGACAAAGATGGTTACCCTCGTAGTCAGGAATTTCGTTGCTAATGGGTAGACTGTAATCCCCAACTTTCGCTCCTTCACTTGATTCGGCCGCATCGTTTGGGTTTTGGGCTGCATCCTTTGGGTTTGGGTTTTGGACTTCTCTATCACCGTCAATAACAATTCTTTATCGCCCTCTCATCGCATAGATTGAATTCGCTAATTTAAGAAATAGGTTTTACAGAGATAGAGACGATTGATTTAACTTCTAATCATTTGTTTTATATTTTATTACACCTAATGGACGATCTATTAATTTGGACCTTTTTGCCCCGTCCTTTTTTAACGTTAACGGGGTAATTTAACGGAAGAGGGTCAAAGGGGTGTAACATCTGCCGCCACGAAAAGTAAAGGAATGCGTACTGTTGAGTATACAACAACGAAAGCAAAACGCAAAGCGAATAAACAAGAACAAGAAAATAAACGACAACCACACAAGATAAAGATTTACGTGGTTCGGAAATTCCTACTCCACAAGCCGCACTAATTTTGTATTGATCTCTCACAATTTGTTGTGTTATGATTTTACAATTATATGAGTATTTATAAGAGAAGAAACTAGGCCTAAATCAAAATTACAGTCCAAATCTGAAAAGTAGACTAATCCATAAACTAATCTGAATCTGAATAGTCTATTTTTATGGGCTTAATTAATAGACTCCACAAAACCCAACAATCTCCCACTTGGAGTCTGGCCAATCTTCACTTCACTCTTGTAAGTCTAGTAAAATCAATTCTTCAATCAATAACTCTAACTAGTGCAGCGTCTTCTCATCAATCAATTATGAAGGCCAGTTGAAGCTACGCAAAGCTTCAACTTTTCATTCATAACCACCTTAGTCAACATATCTGCAGGATTCTTTGAACCAAGGATTTTCTTCAAGGACAAAGTACCATTGCTTATCAACTCTCTTGTAAAGTGATATCTCAGCTGAATATGCTTCGTCCTAGCATGAAATACGGGATTCTTCGCAAGATGAATAGCACTCTGACTGTCGCTATACAAAGCACTGTCCGCCTGTTTCTTGCCCAACTCCTCAAGAAAATTTTTCAACCAAATCATCTCCTTGCTAGCTTCAGAGATAACCATATATTCTGCTTCTGTGGTTGAAAGAGCAACATTCTTTTGAAGTCGAGACATCCAACTAACTGCGGTGCCACCCAAAGTGAAAATATAACCCGTTGTACTTTTTCTTGTGTCCAAACATCCACCCAAATCTGCATCAGAGAACTCTTCCAAGATAACATCTTTCTTACTGAAACATAGTGCAACCTTGGATGTGCCTTTCAAGTAGCGTAACAACCACTTGACTGTTTCCCAATGCTCTCTTCCTGGATTAGACATAAATCTGCTAACAACTCCCACAACATGAGCAATGTTTGGCCTTGTACACACCATAGCATACATTAAACTGCCAACTGCAGATGCATAAGGAACTTTAGCCATATTTTTCTTTCCTTCATCCGTTTTAGGTGATTGCTTCTTTGTGAGATTAAAGTGACTCGTCAACGGTGTACTTCTAGTCTTTGCATCCTGGATACTAAATTTCTGTAACAATTTCTCAACATACTTCTCTTGAGATAAATTTAAAGTACCTTCAGGTCTATCCCTTATGATGCTCATACCAAGTATTTGTTTTGCTGCACCCATATCCTTCATCTCAAACTCCTCAGACATCTGTCTCTTTAACCTGTTGATTTCCCTCATATTTGATCCTGCTATCAACATGTCATCAACATACAACAATAATATGATATAAGATGAATCAAACTGTTTAAAGTAACAACAATGATCCATAACACTCCTCGTGTACCCATTCTTCATCATAAAGCTGTCAAACTTCAAGTACCATTGTCTCGATGCTTTCTTTAAACCATACAAGCTTTTTAAGAAATAAAGTTTTTTCTCGGAATATTAATCAAACCGAAAAGACCCCTTAACTATTTAAGGGAGTTACTCGAACGAATCACACTTTTACCACTAAACTATACCCGCTACAATGCGATTATTATATACAAAGGGCCTTTTGTCGAATAGGAATAATTTGGGTTAATCAAGACAGGATCATAAAAAAATCATGAAAATGAGAATGTTGACGTTTTTCGTGTATAAGCTTGCAAACAAGGTTTTCTTTCCCAGCTACCTGAAATCCCTCTGGCTGAACCATGTAGATGTCTTCCTCAAGATCACCATGTAAGAACGCAGTCTTAACATCTAGTTGCTCTAGATGTAACTCCTCTGCAGCCACAATACTTAGCACAATTCTAACTGTAGTCATCTCAACAACGGGAGAAAATATATAGGTATAGTCAATACCCTTTTTCTGTTGATAACCCTTGACTACTAACCTTGCCTTGTATCTCTTGCTTCCATCATGTTCTTCTTTGATCCTGTACACCCACTTATTATGTAAAGCCCTCTTTCCTGCTGGTAACTCTGTTAAAGACCAAGTCTCATTCTTCTCAAGAGAACTCATCTCCTCATCCATGGCTGATTTCCACTGAACTGAATCATTCACTTGTACTGCCTCTGAATAACACCGAGGCTCCCCGTCCTCGGTCAATAACATATAATATGCTGAAGGAGAATATCTTTATGGTGGCCTCACACTTCTGCTAGATTTTCTTATCTCAGTCCGTGGAGTTACTGGAACCCTGTCATCAACATACTCCGAACTCCCACTATTTCCTGCAAGATCTGTTTCTGTAATATCTTCAAGCACTGCTTCCTCTTTTTCAGGTTGTTCCTTTGTAAACTCAGAATCGACTACAAGCTTATCCTTATACATTGCATTCTCATTAAAAGTAACATCTCTACTTCTAACGACCTTCTTAGTCAGTTCATCCCAAAAACGGTAACCCATATCATCTGAGCCATAACCAATGAAGATACACTTCTTTGCTTTCGGATCAAGCTTATCCCTGTCGGAATCTTTAACACGCACATAAGAAACACAACCAAAAACTCGCAAGTGTGAAAGATTTACCTCTTTTTCCTGCCACTCTTCTTTAGGAATCTTGAACCCCAAAGGACTTGAAGGTCCTCTATTTATGAGATATGCAGCTGTGCTAACTGCATTAGCCCAAAACATCTTTGGCAACCCTGCATGTAATCTCATACTCTTGGCCCTCTCATTCAAGGTTCTATTCATGCGCTCTGCAACACCATTCTGTTGAGGTGTCTCTGGAATAGTTTTAATCATTCTAATCCCAAATTTCGCGCAATAACTTTTAAACTCATCACTACTGTATTCACCTCCATTATCTGACATCAAACTCTTCACTTTTAAACCGGTCTGATTTTCAACTTCAGTCTTCCACTTCTTGAAAGTAGCAAACACATCTGATTTATTCTTCAAAAAATAAACCCATACCTTTCTAGTGGAATCATCAATGAAAGTGACATAGTAGCGAGATCCACCCAACGACGCAACTGTTGTTGGACCATATACACCTGTATGAACTAGCTCTAACTTCTTAGCTTTGGGGTCCTCCCTGATTTTGCAAAAGTAACACGTTTCTGCTTTCCAAGAACACACGGCTCACAGAATCCAACTTCCACATTCTTCAACTCTGGAATCTTCCCCTTCGAAGTTAACAGCTTCATACATTTTTCACTCATATGACCAAGCCTTTTGTGCCACAAAGTTGAAGACTCAATCTCATCAGCAACTGCAATTGCTTCATAGCTAGATTGTTCAACAATGTATAAAGTCCCCTTTTTCTCTCCACGAGCAATGACTAGATTCCCCTTTATAACCTTCCATTGTCCGTCTCCGAAAGTTTGACTGTTAAAATGGCAAACGAAATAAAATAATTTTGATATGAAACTTTTCTTATAGCGCTAATATATATATCTATTGACATCCATACGGTTTGATCGTTGAAAAATATTTTTTTAAAAGAAAGCAAAACACCAATTCAAGAATAAACACTAGTTAGCTATACTAGTCAAATTGAAATTTGATTGTTAAAATGAGAAACCAAATAAAATAATTTTGATATGAAACTTTGATTATAGCGCTAATATATATATATATTTATTAACATCCATACGGTGGATTGTTGAAAAATATTTTAAAAAAAATATTAAAACACCAATTCAGGATGAAACACTAGTTGTACTAATAACATTTCTTATTAATATTGTGTTTAATAGGAGGATGTTTCAAACTAATTCTTATGTAAATGATAATAATTTTTATTAGTATTATATTTTAAAGGAGAAGGCTAAAATTAATTTTATCTAATTTATAATAATTTTTTATTTGTTTTGTGTTTGACTTGAAAAACGGTTTAAACTAATTTTTATTTAAATTATAATATAAGTTCATATCAGAATTTATAAAAAAACCATCGCGAAGCGCGACTTTATTTACAAGTTTATGACACAATTGAGCAAAATCACAATTTTAAAATTTTATTAAAATAATGAACTATTACAAATTTATTTTGTTAAAAGATTGTACAATATAAATTTGATAGAATTTTGTTAAAAGTCATATAAGATAAATTTTATATTTTTAAATTTTTTTCACATGACTATAAAAAATAGAGACGAGTCATGTTTATGGCAGTTTAATTTAATTATTGTTACAAATTTCAATTTGTATATATTTTTAGAAAAATTTCAAAATATTTATATATTTATATTATTAGTATTTAATATTTATAATAGTTAATTAATGTAAGCCCATTCCGAGAAACATGTTCATTTTTTATTTGATGAAAATGTAGCACACAGATTGCCAGCATGTCAATTTCCAACCTTTGGTTCTCATTAGTTTGATCTTACGCCTCTGGATTAAGTGACCAAGGACCAATAACCGAATTTTTAATGTTTGGTATTTAATATAATAGTATAGATGTATTAGTTTACTCGTTTTTTTAATTACAATTTTTTTATTGATTTCAACTCAGTAATCTTATTTCCCGTATGACTCCATAGTATATTTTTATGAAATAATAAATATTTTGAAATCGTATAATAATTATAATCTTTTTATTATTGTAACGACAACAAATTTGAAGTAAGTATTTACGATAGTTCGCATATAATTTTCTCACAACCTTAAGTAATTATGAGCTTAATTGAAATATTAGTAAATTCGCGGGGCGTTAGAGCGTGTCAGTCTAATGTATATATATCACGAAATATAATACTTAATAAAAATGGCTTATTTCTAAATGGAATAATGTTATTTTATTTAATTTATTTATTTTTATTTTTATTCTATTAAGCGAGAACTATTTAAGAGAAATTATATTTGATGAGTTTCTTACTATATAATGGATCATTTGAGAAATTTGTTAATAATTTGTTGGAGCAAAATTTATATTGATGTAGAGTAGTTTGATATCTTCAACGATTTAAAGATAATGACCACTTAGTGTTATTTCATTTCATTTAGTTTATATGTGGGAGGAACAAGAATATTTTTAATAAATAAATTTATTTTAAAATATACGAATGACTTAATTCTTGCTTATATATGATTCGTAGAATAAATTTGAGAATTTTGATACTTTTTAAAGATTTTATGATCCGTTTGAAATTTAAATCAAGAATTGTTTTTTTTTATTTTATTGATAAATATAATTAAAAAAATGAATTATTTACTTGAAAGTCATATTTAAATATTTTATATATATATATAAAAAAAGAAACTAGCAAATATATGGGTATTAATTGTATTTTGTGGAATATGTGATGTAATGACTAGTAAAATTAGCAAATATATTTGGGTGTTTGTTATTTTGAGTAATTATATGTTGAGTTGAATATTATGTAATTAACTGGAAATTGATAGAATAAGACACTATAAGGATTTTGCTATCAGATAACACCTCTTAAACAACGGTGAAAAAAAACCTGTCCCAAATTGACAGACAATGGTGGATCTCTTCTTTGACATGAAAAACTGTTGTCTAATGGGTTCTATAACAACAATTATAACTCTTCATGTCAGGTAGTTGATCTATCTTTTCCTCAACCAAGATGGTAGATAGATTAATGTTGTTACTGCTCAGTAGATTTTAGGTGTGGGAGTGTATTTAGAGAGATGAAACCTCAAACAATAAAATAGAACCTTAGATCAGCCCATCAGTCTGAATGTATAATCGCAATTCGCAAACCTGGGCCAACCTAATTATACTAACTGTCAAACACAACCTAATTATACTATAATTACAATTCTTTCTCATGTGCAGTAATTTTTATAGGTTGATAAACATCAGGGACAAATCTTTATTTGTTCATGAATGAAAAATATGGCAACTACTTGGCCAAAGTTAAAAAGATTCAACTGTCTGCTAGATAGCTAGCTCACACCTGTCAATGTGCTAGCACTTTGTTTCAGTGTTCTTTTACATACTGTTGTGTAGTTTAAGATGATTAAAAAAAGAGCACAGAATTCACCCGAGACCTTATAGCGCTAATATAAGGATAATACAAGGATAATAAGTAAATAAAATCAACAGATAAATCAGGTAAGAATCAGAAGTCGAAAGACTTTCCTCTGAGAGGAAGCTCAATATGTTTGGAAATACCAAGTGCTCAAACATTCATCACTTGGACAAGAATAAAACCAGATTGAAGTATATCGATCTTAATCCTATATCGAGAAGATACAAAATGTTATCCCCTTATTAGTCACAAATAGATTGTATTCTTCAAAGGAATCTATCATATTTCTCGTCAGATCCCCTTTACTTTGAGCTTGGCATGCCATTTAATTGTTTGTAAAATGATCTGACTGATTTCGTACTATTACCTTGATTAGATGGAGATTAGGGAATTCAATGAGAAAGTGACTGAGCTAACTGTATCAAGAGAGAAGCTAGAGATAGAGAATCAACAACTTGCAGAAGAAAGTTCATATGCAAAAGGGTTAGCCTCTGCCGCAGCAGTGGAGCTGAAGGCACTATCGGAAGAAGTTGCAAAGCTGATGAACCATAATGAGAGACTAACTGCAGAGATGGCAGCACAATAGAGTTCCCAGATGCAACGCAAATCTTTTGTTGGCAATAGAAACGGCAGAAGGGATGTGAATACCAAACAACATGAGCAAGGCATAGTAAACCCAGAAATCAAGAGAGAACTGGCTTTATTACGCGAAAGAGAGCATTCATATGAAGTTGCTTTAGCAGAAAAGGATCAAAGAGAGGCTGAGCTTCAAAGGAGAGTCGAGGAATCGAAACAAAAAGAGGCTTATCTTGAGAACGAGCTTGCAAACATGTGGGTCCTTGTAGCGAAACTGAAAAAATCACAAGGATCTGGACTAAATGCTTCAGAGTCAACTAGAGAAAGCCCGATAGTTGATGACGATTATGAAATTTGGAACGGTTCAAAACAAACAAAGAACTTTCTATGATGTGTAAATATAATACAGAGGGACTGTGCTTGTTCTGTTTTTAGGGTGTGTGCTTTCCAGATGCTGGCAAGAATATCAAATATGTTTTGTGACAGTAGACAATATGCGTGTAGCCTTTTTTTAGTAAATAAAACAGAAAGGAAAAACCGAAAAAGACAAATTCACATACAAAAGAGTCTAATTCTCTTCAGAATACTTAAAATGTCTCAACTGAGTCGAGTCACATCCCATATGATACAAAAAACAAATGTTTACTCCTTTAATGAAGTGATCAATCGCATAGGCTTACCAAGTGGACAAGTTTGGTTGTCTGTATAAATGGACTTCATTCCTCGAAGCCAAACCATATTTGGTGTGTATGTAAAAAGATTTGACAATTGAAAGGCATCTTCACCGAGAAGACACTTGAACGTTTTTGTTTTGTGATCATAGTAGCGGATCTTATGATTTTCAAAGAATACAATCTCCTCACCGTACTTGAAACCTTGTTGCAGGTACTGAAACCGTTCAAATTGTTCAAAGGGGCCAACCTGATGCATCTTAATCCAAACATCACATCCCGTTTCCTCGTCCAAACAATACACATCGAGTTTACCAGTTGCAGATGGTCGATATGCCAACAAAGCAAGAATATCTCTCATATTCACGAATTTAAAAAACATTCTATATTCACGACTTTGTGCATCAGGGATAAACTCGGGCAACCACTTGAACTTGTTACTCGTAGCATCAAACTTGAGCGCAATCAAAGATTTAACAAAGTTTTTCTTAACGGATGGATACGTCCCATAGAAACAAGTCGTCCCAAATGTCAAAAGCTTGATCTCATCGTCTGAGTATGTAGAATATGTCCAATAAGGACAATCCTTGACATAAGTAGCCGGAACAAATATTGATTTCTCATTTTTCTCCATAAGAAGCTCATGATGAGGAACGGATAGTTGAATCCATGAAGTGGAATTAGAGGAGTAAACAGCACAAAAGTCTAACAACGAATAGCAGACTACGACCTTGTAATCATTACTGACAGGATCAAAACCGGCTCCAATTAGAGTTGGATAACGACTAAAACCACGTTCTGGTGGAAGATTAAATTCCATAGATTGGCGAATTGCGGGGTTCCATAGAGACACTCTTTTAGGGCAAACAAGTAGACAGACTAAGCCATTAACGGAACCAATCAAAGAGTAACCATGTCTAGGGAGTACAAAAGTCTCTTGGTCTCGAGAAACAATGGTGATATTGCTTTTGTTACCGGCATTTTTATTAGATACAAAACAGTCATAGTCAATAGGGTTTTGCATGGAACTGCGAGTGTGGTGTTTTTTAATAAAGTGTGAATCAGAGAGCAGAGACAGCCATGATTTAGATACAGATTTAAAACGTACAACCGATTTGATGGGCAGTAGTGTGAGTATCTCATCGATTATTACTTCTTCAGGCAGCTGATGATCATCCCTAGTCAATCTTCTTCTTTTTTCTCCACCAACACGAAGCAGCTCCGTCGTTAGACTTTTCCTTTTTAGTCTCTTAATTGTTTGCTCCGTCGTCGTTAGTCTTTTCCCTTTTCCTCCAACCGGCAGCAGTCTCTTTGTTTTTCCACCAACAAACATCTCTCTTTTCCTTCTTCGAGGCAGCTCCGTCACCGCTCTTTTCCTTTTTCCAACCGGCAGCTCCTCCATGGTCAGTTTTTTCCTCTTTGCACCAATCCTCCGTGGCATCGTTAAAACCCTAGTCGGGGAATGGACAGCAGATACAGCCATAATAATCCTCCGTGTCAGTTTTTTAATATTGCTAGCCAGACTATAGGGTTTTAAATACGATTTTTCTTTTTAAAATTTGTTTGTGTTCAAGAAATTTCGAATAAGAATAAGATTAGATATTATTGTAAAAAAGGTATGTCTTAAATTTACCTTATTTAATTTTAATTATTTGCCTATATATAAAAAAACTCTTCAAAACACAAAAAGGAGCACATAGAAAATCTAGTCAAGGTACATCTTTAATTTTTTATTCTTCTTGATCTGAATAATAACTTATTATATGTGTATACATGCTTGTAGTGCTAAGTTTCCGGCCTGCTTTGTATATAACATAATCAAATATTTATCTTGTGTTTAGTTGTGTTTATAGGATGCATGCTCATGGTTAATTAATAGTACTTGACTTGTGTTTGTTATTATTTATTTTTTGTGAATATTATTCATGCTTTGTATTTGTTTAAGTCCAAATAATTAAGCAGTTGACAGTAAAATTAGTATATTGTTTATTAACATTGGACTCAACTCTTATGAATTCATAGTAGCTGCGGTTAGTGATTACAGATTTTGATTGTTTGTTAATCATGCTTAGATTAAATATTGTTGAGCCAACTCTTCATCGATCTCATTCATTAAAAAAAATTACTCTTTACTAATTTTACATGATCATTGTACAGGTATAGAGGCTTCTATATATAATTTTGTAATACAAGTTCCAAGAGATGATGCAACAAAGTGATGCAGATGCTGTACACGAGTCTGTGAATCCTGAAGGTTATAAACATCTATAATTCTAATGTTGCTCCTTTCTCTTAAAACTAACACTTTTTTTTATTTAGGCTTGCTTAACCTTATAACTTACCACTTATACTTTTGTAATTATTATTATTTTTTTTTTAAATTTTGCTCGAAAACAGCTGTCTGCGAGGCTAAAATTGCTGTGATCGATTTTGGACGTATAGGAAAACTCACTGACACTGATTTAAGATGTTTTAAAAGGTCACGTACTATCTCAGATGAATTGTTCCCAACATCCTATCCTCATTCATGTGTGCTAATTAACTCCTATATACTATCTTATTTCATCTTGCAGTCCATTAATTGATCGAGTCTTCCACTCATCTCGTTGTGAGCCGAATTCTGATACAATGTTAGATCCACAGGGGTTCTCATGCGCATCAATAATTACTGGAGCAAGTCGACAAGTGAACTTCTTTGACATGAATAAAGATGAAATTAAAGGTGTTTATCCTAGTGCACAATTATACACGTACGCTACTGGTTGTGGAAGATGGCTTCCCTTTAGTTTTGATTATAGTTTGGAAAAAAGATGTGTTCCCTCGACTGAACTTACGATTAAAGCAATCGATCAAGCAATAAAAGATGAAGTCAAAGTTATTTCAATGTCGATAGGAGATCTGGTGAAAAATTTTCACAACATGAAGCATCGACAAGAGGATATTGTTGGGATGTGGACTTTATATGCATACGGACAAGGAGTGCTAACGTGCACGGCTATGGGCAATGACGGCCCAGTTGAAGAATCAGCCATATACGGTTGGCCATGGGGACTCACGGCCGGTGCTTGTACAAGCAAAGAAGTTCTGGTTGCTGATGTAGAGATTGCCATAAAAGAATACGTCCCGTCGATCCAAGTTCTAGAAACAATAGACTATGAAAATGAAAAATTTATCATAACACATAGGTTGCAGGTACTATATTTGGTGTCCAATCTCACCTAAAAATAAACATTATTCTTGTCTTATCATCACAACGTTGCTAATTATCTTTTCTTTTACTTCATTCTTCGCAGGGAGTTTCTTTCAATATGTTCGAAACCCAGTTTCTTACCTTGCGGTATATATATATGATTACAGTACTTTGATCAATTTTAATTTTAGTAATTTGAAAAGTATTAATGTACTAATGCCTATACATTTTGTATACAGGGTAGACAATGATGAAGATTGGAGTCAGGAGCGTATTTTGCGTAGAGACAAGTCAGCATGTTCCTTGTTACCTCCTCATCCTAAACTCCGAAATCAAATACTGACACCAAATGTGCACAGTGATTCGATGGTTTTAATTAGTAAAGAAGACGTTAGCCACTTGCACGCATTGCACAAAGATCTGCTTGGGTACTTTTGCTTGCCCACATGTAGCTGCATGCGCTATTGCTGTATGGTCGGAACATCCCAAATGGAAACCATCAGCTGTGAAGTCGGCTTTGATAACCACAGGTAATCATACAAATATTGCTCTAGTAATAATATGTGAGATGCATGATGTCATTTTTTGCTAACTCTTAATTAAACATGTTTTTATGTAGCTAAGAGTTGTCTGAAAGATTAATCCCAGGCAATGAATTTGCATATGGGGCCGGCTTAATTGACTTAGAACGTGCTAAAAATCCGGGCCTTGTTTACCAGGAAAGTTATGATCGCTTTGTAGATTACGTGAAGGGTGAATGTGAAATATATGACCTCAACCTGGCAACTTTTGCAGCATCTTTTTCTTATTCTCATAAGAAGTGCATTAGGAAATTTGCTCGCAAACTCAAAGATGTGACTCTTGGGGAAGGTGAGGAACAACATTACACATGTAAAGTCACATACTTTAATAGATCATTAGATCCCAGTGTTAGGATTACAGTGGAGCCTCCTGCTTTAACGTTTAAACCTGGGGAGGAAAAGGAGTTTGTCTTGAGTGTGGAAATTCAACCACATGAAGATAAAGGGCTTTACGTCTCTGCAATGTTGAAGTGGGATCCAGACGAGGATGGTCAATCAGTTTGTAGCCCTATCCATCTATACCATCATAGTATGCTTGACGAGCCTGTATGGTATGACAAGCCAGAAATTCAAGTGTCTACACCTGTAGACTTTAACTTTTGCTAGACAATTTTTTCCCCGAGGCTTAATCTTTTGTTGTATGAGAATGTATGATAAGAACAGTTCCCACACATCAAGTCTAGCAAAAAGTTTTTACATATATCTAACTCATGCGTGTTGTAGTTACTGTGATGATAACAAAAAGTTCATCTAGGTACATATCAGATCTAGCTTCATATTTATAACTATATCTAGAGATGTAGCTACCTAGCTAGATGTTTATAAATTTTAGTTATATTTATAAAAGAAAGTAAGGATGATATATATATATATGTAGGTATACTGTTGGAGAAAAATCCGAAACTAACAAAACCGTAACTGCACGTGCGTACGTCGTGAGTACGGGGCAAGTACGGGTCGAACCACAGAGAATGCGAATCAAGTTTTTAATTTAATAAACTAACAAAAACAATTAACTATCACTCAAAAATATCACTTTTAATAGATCTAAGGAACGGATTTTACATATATATAGGTATACTGTTGGAAAAAATCCGAAACTAACAAAACCGTAACTGCACTGACGTAGTGAGTACGGGGCAAGTACGGGTCGAACCACAGAGAACGAGAATCAAATTTTTAATTTAATAAACTAACAAAAACAATTAACTATCACTCAACAATATCACCTTTAATAGATCTAAAGAACGGATTTTATTGGTTAAACACGAATATCATATCATAAACATATATTTTTAATAACAAATAAATTCACAAGTATTTAGAGTAAAGACATCCAATGACTCCAAATCAAGTTTCATTCAAAATCTTAAAAGTATTTCACATTTATTTTACCAATTAAATCAGTTCTCAAAATCATATGGATCTTAACTATACGAACTCCCAACTCTATTTGTGTGGCTCGCATGAAAATACTCACATATCTGCATGATATTGAAGATAATCATTAAACAAACATGTAACAATTAAAGCGCATACACCATGATATCGATCGGGTCTCTTTAGCCAATACATCCACCCCTTAGAGAGGGCTTAGTTGAACATCATCGAGACCATCATGGTATAAGAAAATAAAGAACTCATACCTAGAAGTAAGACGAACTTGAAGTTTTTTATTAATAATAAAATCTTGGATACAGGGGAGAAAAATGAAAGAGATACAAAAGAGAGAAGTAAGAGATGTGTTTTTACAATGAGGCTAGGGGGTCTATTTATATTAAAAACCTACACATAAGCATTAATTACAAAGATCTCCTTATTGATTTACAACGATCCTTCGTGATCACGTGCTTACTCAGATTTCCCTCTTTAAAAAATTTCTCGCTTGATTTACCCCGATCTTGCTGACTCGTGATGACATATCACAATATTGCGACTTGTGCTCCAGTTATTTCTATTTAATGGAAAATCCCGAAAAATCTTCTTAATAACTTGTGGTCCAGTAATTTCTTAATAATCTTTTTTATAAGGATGGGAATGTGGGAGACTGCGAGTGAGTAAGATGAAGAAGTTTCTTTGAATAAGTATTCTTCATAAGAACATTGTATGCATGTACTGAATTTTAAGATGCACGCACAACTAGTTATGCAATGAACAACTAAACAATCAAACTTTTACATGGATCTGTCCGTATTTCAGTTTAAGGCGGTTTAACTGCAGTTGTGTTCATTTTAGGATGGACAGTTAAGATTTATGTTGCTTGTACACATGTAGTTGCAGCGAAGATCATTTGTATACCAAGTAATCCAGAACATTATTACCACATAACATTAAGGTTTATCTCAGGTTTGTGTAGTAACATATGCAGTTGTATGTAGTAATATTAGAGCAAGTCCAATGCTAGATGCAACATTACTATAGTTATTGCTATAATATAATATCAAAAAGTGCATTTTGGTTCTAAAATAAAACTTGCTCTACGATGCTAGTTGCATAAGTAGTTTCAAATTTAACTAACTCTCTTTATTTTTACCTAATTCTCTTAACTTTATTGAATGTTCTGAACAAACTTTCACCATTTCATTTAAACAAGTTTCACCAATTTTATTTTATGTCCAAATTTTGTTTTCAAACTACTACAATGAGCAACTTAAAAAAAAAGAATTCAGGGAGGAGATTTCAGTGAAAACTCCTCTGATGAAGAAGGATACTCCATTTTGCAAGCACCAGTAGTGACCAACTATCAAAATATGCAAACAAGACAAAACCAGGGAGGTCATACTGGTTCCGTTCGTGGTCGATCTTATATTCGCCGTGACATAATTGCTGCCAAAGAAGGAATCCATTCTGACTATTTTTCAATGCAACCACTTTTCAATGATCAAATCTTTCGCCAACATTTTCGGATGTCAAGTCCTTTGTTTAAGAGAATTTTATGTCAATTGCAGCGACATGACAATTATTTCAAGACTAAATTTGATGTTGTTGGTGCTGATGGTTTGTCCGGTATCCAAAATATGACAGCATCATTACGAATGCTCGCATATGGAACGTCAGCTAACAGTGTTTTTAAACATCCCCGAAATTTGTTGCAGCACTTTTGAATTATTTGCCAACGAGATTTCATGCTTGCCTCCGATCGTTGGCTATCATTTATTTTGCCTTATATTCTTGTAGCACTCGAGCCCAAAACTGACTTCGAGGCTGAGAATTACCGATTATTGGATCTTCAGTGACACTCAAGTAAGCTCGACAAATAGCTTCATCTTGCTCGGGAGTGAAAAGATTTTCCTCTTATTGATAACATATCTCTTAAGCAGCTTTTGAAAAAAAAAATTGAGCTAAACACAGTGCAGATGGTTGAAGCAAGTTCGTGGGTTAATTATAGAAAGTCACAGTGCTCAAATATTGCACAGTTGAGCTAGTTGTTGGAACATAAATATAAGCTTACTTTATATATACAATGTCACCCGAAACTCCCTTTTGCATTATTATTGGTTGCTCATTCTCCATAATTTTTTTGATTTCTCATTTAAAAAGCTTTTCTGGAGAATTTTCGTGTACCGTTTTTTTTGCTAAATCAATTGTCGTGTACCTTGTAATTTGTAGACTATGGTTTCGAAAGCTTTTATCATTTTTCTTCTGGCTAAATAGGTTTCCTTTAACATCACCATTCACCTCAGTCTTTTGGTATACTTGTTAGCAATATTTATCAAGAACAATATGTTAGAAAATTAGGATTTTAGAGCTTAATTTAATTATGTTCTTGATGTTAATCCTAAAATCTAATGATTGGAAATTGTTCAATGATATTTGAACTTAAATTTTCATGTATGGTTTTAAGAATTTTCTTAATGAAATCCATATGAAATGAGAGTTGAAAGTAGCTTGGAAAAGCTTGGAAAAATTTGAGAATGTTTGTCCCACATTGAAATAAATAAAGGAGGTTGTGTGCTTTATATGGTATTACCCACATGAGTAGTATACAACTACTAAGGTGTGTGATGGTCCATTGTGTTGTTGTGTGCTTCACGCGCACACACACACACGCGCCCCGCCACGCACCGCACCGGACCGGACCGGACCGGGTCGGGTCGGGTCGAAGGGCGATTTGGGCGAATGTCTCGGCGTCTCGCGTACGCGAGGCGACCTGGGCGAGGATTTTATTTATTTGAGAATTAATTTTAATTCGAATTTATTTATCAGTGATTGGATTATTAAAAATTATTGGGCTTAGTCTAAATACCTTGAACCTGGACAAATAATATAATCTGATCTATAACTGATGAATAAAATCAGAACTTAAGTTCTGATATGATATCTCAGAACTTAACTTAAGTTCTGATATCAGAACTTAACTTAAGTTCTGATATCAGATCAGAAATTAACTTAAGTTCTGATAATAATGTGGGTTTTAATGGGTGTTAATGTGAAAAGCTGTTACAAGTAATTTAAATTCAAAATCTGATCAGTTTTGATTTTTTATTAATGAAGCAGTTTAATTCAGACATTAAGTGTGTGGACAGTTTCATTTTCTCCTCTCCTATAAATAGAGGTTAAAGTGAATGTATTATACACACAACATTCTCTTCTCTTCTCTTCAACCTCTCTGCATTTCTCTCCCAAAAAACCTGAAGTGCTGATATTTTTCGGCGACTGAGGTGCTGGTCGAAGTGGAGCTTTTGTTTTATCCTGGTGGAGATATTGTGCGCATCCCAAACGCAGCAGGTAGGGGCAATATTCTCTTCAAGAGCAGCCAGGACTTCGAGCAAGGCCTGGTGACTCAGCTGTGATCATTTTTCTTGGCATTTTGTATCTGTGAACCTTTATTTCAGTCATTGTTAAAAGCTATGATTTCGGGTACATCTTTCTTTCTCTCTTCGTTATTTCAGTTACTGATTTTGTTTACCTGCATGCTTTGTTTTGTTAACTGTGGTCTTGGCCTAAACTTGCTAAATTCTTTATACACTTGCTTCTATGTTGCTATATTTGTTAGTGAGATTTACAACATTCTTGAAGAGAATATTAGTTATATAGAATTTATCATAATGGTTAACGAAAGTGAGGTTATCGTTGGTGGTGGTAGCAGTTCGGGTGCAACTGCTGGGGCCATTGATTGGACCACCTATAGTTTCCCACAGGCTGTTGAACTAACCGGTTTACCGGAGAAATTCAATGGTGGCATTGGCTTTTCTCGCTGGCAGAAAAGGATGAAGTTGTGGTTGACTATAAAGGGTCTGTGGCCGGTTGTGGAATATGAGAAACCAGAAGTGGATCAAGAGAAGGCTGACACAGTTAAGGCTTTTGCGAAGTGGGCTGAGAAGGATGGAGTGGCTAGAGCAGCCATTCTGGCGGCACTAACAAACACTTTATTTGATGTCTATTCTTCTGATGCCTACTCTGCAAAACTCTTATGGGAGAAGCTGGACCAGACACATAATATTGACTCACAAGGTCTAGAAAAGTATTCTGTGACAAGGTTCCTCGAGTTCAAGCTGGTGGACAATAAGTCTATGACTGAGCAGGTGCATGAATTCGAGATGATAGTGCATGCTTTGAAGGAGTCTGGAATGAATCTCCCGGAGAAGTTTAAGGTGATGAGTGTGATTGAAAAACTCCCTAAGTCTTGGGAAGAGTTCTCTCTCTCCTTGAAAAGACAGAAAGGAGAGATCACCTGGACCAACCTTATGCTGGACATCTCGGTGCAAGAATAACACAAGTCCAAACAGGGACATGTGATGCCAACTGAACACGGTACCTCGAAGGTAAACATAGCAACTGTAGGACAAAAGAGGAAGGCTTTTGCTAAGAAAGCTAATAGTAATAAACCTAAGAGTGACAAGGACAAGGCCAAGAAACCCAAGGCAAACAAACCATGCTGGTCTTGTGGGCAGGTTGGGCACTGGAGTAAGGACTGCCCTACGAAGAAAGCGAAGAAAACCGAGGTAGTGCAAGCGAATGTTGTGCTTGGAACCGCAAGTGGGCCTGTAGTGAACATGGTTGTTGGTGAGGCTACGGCTTCTGAAACCGACGTTGACCGGTATGTATCCTACAACCCTGTGATATTTTCTACCTATCTGTCAAATGAATGGTTGATAGATACTGGAGCTAATGTACATATTTGTGCTGATATTAGTTTATTTGTATCTTATCAACAGAGTCATAGCCTGACTGTGAAGATGGGGAATGCTAGTGTTGCTCAAGTACATGGAGTTGGAAACGTGGATCTGAAGTTCCCTTCAGGACGTATTCTATCTCTGACGAGAGTGCATCATATTCCCAACATGCGTAGAAATATAATAAGTGGAAGCTGTTTAGTTTCTAGTGGTTTTGAAATTTCGTTCAAGTGTAATAAAGTAGTTCTTATTCACACTGGTACATTCTTTGGCAAGGGTTACTTGTCAAATAGTTTATTTGTTATTAATGCGGATCCCGTTTTGGGAAATTTGAATAATAATGTTATTCCTACTATTAACTGTATTGAATCCTCAAATATATGGCATGCTAGACTAGGTCATTTAAACTTTGGTGCTCTTAAGAACATGATGAACTTAGAGTTGATTCCAAAATATACCATAGAAAAGAATTCTAAATGTCAAGTATGTGTGTCTGCTAAACAGATAAGGAAACCTTTTCATAACGTTGTTAGGGATTCAGACTTGTTAGATTTAGTACACACTGATATTTGTGAATTTGGTGGTGTGTTGACCAAGGACAAGTTTAGATACTTCATTACTTTTATAGATGATAGTAGTAGATACTGTTATGTTTATTTACTTAGACATAAGGATGAAGCACTTAGTAAATTCATTATATATAAAACTGAAGTAGAAAAACAAACTAGTAAGCTACTTAAAAGATTGAGATCTGATAGAGGTGGTGAGTATACGAGTAATGTTTTTAATGAATTTTGTGCAAACAATGGTATAGTTCATGAAGTTACTCCACCATACACACCTGAGTCTAATGGGGTTGCTGAGCGAAAGAACAGAACATTTAAAGATATGATTAATAGTATGCTTATTAACTCTGGGTTGCCTAAATACATGTGGGGAGAGGCTCTAAATACGGCTTGCCATATTTTGAATAGAGTCCCTCTGAAATACATGGATAAAATACCCTTGGAGTTATGGAAAGGCAGGATGACTAGTCTTAAGTATCTTCGTGTGTGGGGGTGCCTTGCTAAGGTGCTTGTTCCTGAACACAAGAGAAAGAAACTAGGTCCAAAGACTGTTGACTGTATCTTTCTGGGCTATCTTGAAACCACTACAGCTATGAGATTTTTAGTGTTAAAATCTGACATAGATGGTATAGTGGTAAATACGATAGTTGAATTTCGAGATGCGACATTCTTTGAGGATGTTTACCCTATGAAGACTGGAATACCTGAAATGATTTCTGATGAAGATCCTACTCACACATCAAGTTCTATTCCTGATCATGTGGAAAAGATGACAAATGTGGGGGCGGAACCTAGTAGTAGCTCTAGTCCTAAGGAACTAGAGGAACCAAGGAGAAGTAAGCGTGCAAAGGTAGTCAAGGATTTTGGAGGTGATTTCATCATTTACAATATCGAGGACGAACCTTTAACTTTCCAGTAAGCTATGGATTCTTCTGAGTCAAGGCACTGGAAGGGCGCTGTCAAGAGTGAAATTGACTCTATTGTTTCTAATGGAACATGGGAGTTGGTTGATCTCCCTCCTGGGTGTTCTACTATTGGGTACAAATGGGTCTTTAAAAGGAAGTTGAACCCTGACGGCTCAATAGATAAGTACAAAGCTAGATTGGTAGCTAAGGGTTTTAAGCAAAAGGAAGGAATTAATTATTTTGATACATACTCTCCGGTTGCAAGAATGGTAACAATCCGAATGCTTATAGCATTGGCTTCAGTCCATGGTCTTATCATCCATCAGATGGATGTAAAGACGGCTTTTCTTCATGGTGAACTTGAAGAAGAGATTTATATGGATCAGCCTGATGGATTTGTTGCATCAGGCAATGAAAGGAAAGTATGTAAGTTGATCAAGTCCATCTATGGCTTGAAACAAGCTCCCAGAGATTGGCATAAAAAGTTTGATAAAACTATATTGCCTTTCAGTTATAAGATTAATGAAAGTGATAAGTGTGTCTACACTAAAGTTAAAGGTAATGAGTGTGTTATTTTGTGCCTATATGTGGATGACATTTTACTGTTTGGAACTAATATTGAGATTATTAACGAGACTAAAGAATTCTTGAAAAGGCATTTTGAAATGAAGGATATGGGTGAGGCAAGTGTGATTCTTGGAATCAAACTGATTCAGTCCACTGAAGGAATAACCTTGACTCAATCTCATTATATAGAGAAATCTATACTTGAGAAATATGGTTATTCACAGTGTAGAATCGCTTGTACACCTTATGATTCGAAAGTTGCCCTTGTCAAGAATACTTCAGCAGTGCCTGTGTCTCAGTTAAGGTATTCTCAGATTATTGGGAGCTTGCAGTATCTTGCTAACTGTACTAGACCAGATATTTCATATTCTGTGTCTAAATTGGCTAGATATACAAGCTGTCCAAATAGAACTCATTGGGATGCTCTTGATAGAGTACTTAGATATCCTCTTGATAGAGTACTTAGATATCTAAAAGGCACAATGTACCTTAGTTTACACTACAGGAGATTTCCTGGTGTGCTTGAAGGGTACAGTGATGCAAGTTGGATAGCTAAGAAGTCTGGTTCCAATGGAGTGACTGGATACGTGTTCACCTTGGCTGGTGGAGCAATATCCTGGAAGTCAAGCAGACAGACTATTGTTACTCGGTCTACTTTTGAGGCTGAGTTGTGTGCACTTGATGCCACAGGGACGGAGGCTGAATGGTTACACGGACTTATGTCTGCAATACCTGTAGTAAGCAGACCGCTTCCTGCTATTGCTATTCACTGTGATAGTCGAACAACTATCGACAAGATTAGCAGTAAAAAGCATAATGCTAAAACTAAGAGACACATCCAAGTTAGACTCAAGTCTATAAGGGGTTTAGTGACTGATAGGATCATAGCTATAGAGTTCATAGGAAATCAGAATAATATAGCTGATCCTCTTACTAAAGGACTGGAACCTGCAGTGGTCCTTAAGTCAAGGTTGGGGATGGGACTGTCAACCCATCATAATTCATCAACAGTGGGAACCCAATACACATGAGAGGAGATCCCTCGAAGTACATTCAATGGGTAATAACAAGCTGTAAGGATGAGTTGGTAGTACCTTTGCTACATAGATGATACTATAGTATCTGAGTCTATCCCCTGTAAACCTAGAAGGTACTGACACTGCCAGAAAAGCAAGAGTGTTAAAACTCTGAATGGGATCAAGTCATTTGACGAGATAGAGGCAGTATATCTCTGGAGATGCCCAGCTAAGTGAATGTAATTGTGTGGTCGCAATTAGAGGATAGGGTTAATCCTTGAAGCATTCGACGAACAGGATCGAGACATGACCATTAATGTCTCAAAGCCGTAGATTGGCACCATAACCTTTGACTTGTCGTCGTCTATGGAATATGGTTATACTAAACGGATTAAGATTCAAGGTGAAACATTCCATCTCAGTCCGATAGCCATTGAAGTAGAGGAATTAGGAGGGTTCAAATCCGGAAGGGTACCGACTCTGAAAAATAAGTCATGATGGGAAATTGATCGCATTTCTGTATGGATTTGTGGGGGATTATTAGAAAATTAGGATTTTAGAGCTTAATTTAATTATGTTCTTGATGTTAATCCTAAAATCTAATGATTGGAAATTGTTCAATGATATTTGAACTTAAATTTTCATGTATGGTTTTAAGAATTTTCTTAATGAAATCCATATGAAATGAGAGTTGAAAGTAGCTTGGAAAAGCTTGGAAAAATTTGAGAATGTTTGTCCCACATTGAAATAAATAAAGGAGGTTGTGTGCTTTATATGGTATTACCCACATGAGTAGTATACAACTACTAAGGTGTGTGATGGTCCATTGTGTTGTTGTGTGCTTCACGCGCACACACACACACGCGCCCCGCCACGCACCGCACCGGACCGGACCGGACCGGGTCGGGTCGGGTCGAAGGGCGATTTGGGCGAATGTCTCGGCGTCTCGCGTACGCGAGGCGACCTGGGCGAGGATTTTATTTATTTGAGAATTAATTTTAATTCGAATTTATTTATCAGTGATTGGATTATTATAAATTGTTGGGCTTAGTCTAAATACCTTGAACCTGGACAAATAATATAATCTGATCTGTAACTGATGAATAAAATCAGAACTTAAGTTCTGATATGATATCTCAGAACTTAACTTAAGTTCTGATATCAGAACTTAACTTAAGTTCTGATATCAGATCAGAAATTAACTTAAGTCCTGATAATAATGTGGGTTTTAATGGGTGTTAATGTGAAAAGCTGTTACAAGTAATTTAAATTCAAAATCTGATCAGTTTTGATTTTTTTATTAATGACGCAGTTTAATTCAGACATTAAGTGTGTGGACAGTTTCATTTTCTCCTCTCCTATAAATAGAGGTTAAAGTGAATGTATTATACACACAACATTCTCTTCTCTTCTCTTCAACCTCTCTGCATTTCTCTCCCAAAAGTCCTGAAGTGCTGATATTTTCCGGCGACTGAGGTGCTGGTCGAAGTGGAGCTTTTGTTGCTGCTGTTAACATAAATTCCGAGCTGTTTTATCCTGGTGGAGATATTGTGCGC
The DNA here is from genome assembly GCF_009905375.1 of Apium graveolens. Classification (NCBI taxonomy): domain Eukaryota; kingdom Viridiplantae; phylum Streptophyta; class Magnoliopsida; order Apiales; family Apiaceae; genus Apium; species Apium graveolens. The sequence goes on from NC_133656.1 coordinate 239,947,383, forward strand.
ATCCCAAACGCAGCAGGTAGGGGCAATATTCTCTTCAAGAGCAGTCAGGACTTCGAGCAAGCCCTGGTGACTCAGCTGTGATCATTTTTCTTGGCATTTTGTATCTGTGAACCTTTATTTCAGTCACTGTTAAAAGCTATGGTTTCGGGTACATCTTTCTTTCTCTCTTCGTTATTTCAGTTACTGATTTTGTTTACCTGCATGCTTTGTTTTGTTAACTGTGGTCTTGGCCTAAACTTGCTAAATTCTTTATACACTTGCTTCTATGTTGCTATATTTGTTAGTGAGATTTACAACACAATAGCGGTTGCAATTAGATCAACTTTGAGGTGCTAGCTGAAAACTCTTGTTGCTGTTTATTGCACCATTTCTATGGCGGCATAACCTCTTGTGTCTACCGTGATCCAGTGTCTTGCATAGATGTATTGTACACCATCCGTTTATCTGTTTGTTGACTTTTTAGGGTCAAATTGATCCAATCTTAATGAAAATTTTCCATAGTAGTAAGTTTTATCACAAAAAATTAAACAAAACAAATAAATTAGGACGAAGGAAATAATAAAGATACCATTTGACTGGCCTACTCAAATTCTGCAACTTCACGCTTTTCTTTAGATGGAGTTATCAAGTCATTGTATAATCAGATATATTATTATAGCACCTTGCATAGTATAAATCGAACAGAGAGCACCCATTACATTTTTGTTGGATTGTTTGCTAAATTACTTTTCCGGCATTAATAAGCGAAATTCTGTTTAAGTGGTACACAAATATTAAATTTGGCTCGCAACGGTTGACTCAGTTGGTTAAGTATCTAGTCGCTTAAATGCGATTTACCTTGTTCACGTGGTTTGCAGGCAAGGTCGTGGGAGGTAGCAGGTGCGGGTTCTCTATGATAAGAAAACGTATTAAACCCACCAACTTTGATTTCACTTACCCAGTGCGCACCCGAAGGATAGCGACGGTTCTCTACAATAAAAAAAGTATTAAATTTATTACCACCAACTTTGATTTAACTTATTCTCTATCTTATAATTCCACTTCTATATTTTTTTAAATTCTACTAAAACTTTTGGTTACACCCTTTATTTTATTACTGTATGTGTATCTTAATTATATTTTTATATATCTTAAGATTCTATTAAGTTTGGTTTTATTTTTGTCATTTTATACTTCTACATGTCTTCTGCTAAGTTTAATTTTATTTTTGTTTCCTTATACTTCTACATGTCTTATGACTCTATTAAGTTTGGTTGATTTTTCTTTCAGCCTTTTGGCTTTAACCGTAGTGTTCTTAATTTTTTTATGTATTTCTAATTCAATATATTATACGTTTTTGGTTTCATCAACTTTTAATTTCACTCCTTCTTAAATTTCATTATAACTCTAAATGTATAATCTTTATTTTTCTTTTACTTCTATATGACTTATAATATTATACTAGCCAATAACTCGTGCGATTCACGATTGTTTTAAATAACTGTAATTATATTTTTTAATTTTAATATTCTATTAATTATTTTATTTTAATAATTTTAACATAATCAATATGGGGAATCATCTTTAATTCAATTTTAACCTTGGTTTAGCCTTCAATTGTACCCATTATTTTGTTATACCTAAAACACATTATATCGACAAAATCCACGTAATTATATTCAAATTTTATTATCATTTATTAATGTTCAGATATATTATATATATATATATATTAAACCATAATATATATATATATATTAGCTGGTCTAATTATTTTTTGATTTATTCTTTTATCTTGGATTACTTTATAAATTTATTTTAGCTCGGGTGATAGTATATTATTTTTTGTTTATCCGACCATATCTTACGAATTAACGAATAGTGCCCAGTTTCATTTTAATAAAATAATATTATCTCTAGTTTCGTTTTATAAAATAATATGGATATTGTAGCATAGAAGAAAACCTTTCATTATATAAGACATTTATATCAACCAAATTCAAATAATTATATTTAATTTGTCTTTTTTATATTTTAATTCGGGTTGAATATTATTTAAGTTTAGCCTGGATAAGTAATATATATTATTTGTTTTAACTCGATGTCATTATATCAACCAACGAATTAGTAGTATTTAGTTTCAGTCTGGATGAGTACTATAACTATATATTTTTTTAAACAACACCGAGTAATATTTATTATTGTGTTTTAACCTGATATAACAAATCAACTAACTATATTTAGTTTTTTTATTTTTATTTTTAACGAGGATTAGTAGTATAATGTTGTTTAAACATGTAAGAATAGTGTATACTATTTTCTTATATCACGGGTGGTCATTCTATGAACCAATTATTCTAATTCTAATCTTTTTTTAGATTAGTTCGATAGGATAACTTTTTAGGCCCGGGTGATTAATACATATTTTTTTTTCTAGCAAGAGATCATTATACATATTTAATTATTTTGTTTTTAAACCAAATTTCATTTCATTTAGTTTATATGTGGGAGGAACAAGAATATTTTCAATAAATAAATATATTTTAAAATATACGAATAACTTAATTCTTGCTTATATATGATTCGTAGAATAAATTTGAGAATTTTGATACTTTTTAAAGATTTTATGATCCGTTTGAAATTTAAATCAAGTATTGTTTTTTTATTTTATTGATAAATATAATAAAAAAAATGAATTATTTACTTAAAAGTCATATTTAAATGTTTCATATATATATATATATAAAAGAAACTAGCAAATATATGGGTATTAATTATATTTTGTGGAATATGTGATGTAATGACTAGTAAAAGTAGCAAATATATTTGGGTGTTTGTTATTTTGCGTAATTATATGTTGAGTTGAATGTTATGTAATTAACTGGAAATTGATAGGATAAGAATTAAGTTGTTTCTTAATTTGGGTTGGTTTGTTATTGGATTATGGGTATTACCCAATTCGGTTTTCAATTAGGGTTTATAGCCAAATTGGGTCTTGGGAGAAAGAATGGTGAAAAATTGGGTTTTCAAATTAGGGTTTATAAGTTCTACTATTACTGTATTATTATTATTATTATTATTATTGTGTTCTGAGAATTATTTCATATACAGAGGTTCAGAAAGCATATTTTTATTTAAAAAAATAAAAAAAACTGGTTGAAATACCCATTTTGAGAACGGATATTCGGACATATACCCAATCTGAGAAAGCGTATTTCGTCGATATTTTTTGCTGTATTTCTCAAATTTGGTATTTTGGTCACCAATTTTAAAAAATGTCGTATTTTTGGCCATCGTCCCCTTAAATCATCTAATTTTCAAAATAATAAAACTAAGATCAACTATTGATTGCCAAAACAAATTGATTTTCGTTAAGCCTAATTTTTTTTGCAGAAATTGGTTTTGCCAAAATCTTGTGCTTTTAAGTTTTAAACACGCATTAAAAGACCTTGGCATTCTCTATTATAGCCTCTTAAAAACTTTAGCCATAACACAAAATAAACTTTTTTTAGAACATGAAGTACTGAATAAGAAAAATGTTGACAGATTGACAGTGTCTTGAACAATATATCAGCTGCTCATCAATGCATGCAGAAACTGGCATGTCTTAGCTTTGTGCATCAAGCTGCAGGAAGAATTGAGAGTAAAAAACTTGCGCATGCAGATCTTGAAATCCTTGCAGTTGCAGCTTAATAATTGATAGAGAACTTCTTCATCTTGGTTATGATCAGTCTGAATGTGGGATAGCAATTTGAAAACCAGGGCACTCTTATTACACTACTTCGTAATACTCAACCTAATTCTATATGATTGTGTAGTTTAAGATGATTGAATAAAGCACACACAATTCACCCGAGACTTTATGATTAAGTTGGAACATGAGTTTCATAGTAAATAAGAAGAATGCATAGAGAATGGAAGTAATTTCTCGAGTGATTCAAGATTCAAGATTCAAACATCCAGAAGCAGCACTCACAATTAGGTCAGTTATTTCAAGTACATTAATTCTGATAAAAAATGGCCTCTAATAGAAAAAAAATAAAGGTTTGCATTTATAACATTTGAAGTCACCTGTTGAATATAAGGATAATAAGTAAAGAAAATCAACAGATAAATCAAGTAAGAATCAGAAGCCGAAAGACTTTCCTATGAGAGAAAGCTCATTGTGTTTGGAAATACCAAGTGCTCAAACATTCATCACTTGGACAAGAGTAAAACCAGATTTGAAGTATCATAGGCCTTATGAATTATGAGATGTCGGAGTTTTGGTTTTCCTCCCATACTGCTACATTTGATTGTTTTTGCATAGGTTCCAGAATGCCTTGAGCTTGCAAATACATATGACTAACATCAGGGTTTCCATTGCCATTTTCTTTTGAGGTGCTTGAAAATATAAAGATTCAACTGTATGCTAAGATTGCTAGCCCACACTTGTCAATGTGCTATCAACACTTTGTTACAGTGTTCTTCTACATTTTGTCTTCTATAGTACTTGGCCTTTGTGTTTTCTCTACAACAGAAATCACATAATTTCTTAATGACACAAATAAGACGCGAAATTGTTTGATCATAAGTAGACCCCCAACTACAATGCTCGTTGTGTAGTTTAAGACGATTGAACAAAGCACGCAGAATTCACCCGAGACCTTATCAAGTTGGAATATGATTTTTATATTAAACAAGAAAAAAGCATAGTTAATTGAAGTGATTTGTCAATTGATTCAAGATATCAACATCGGAAGCAGCACTCACAATTAGGTATAAATATTTCAACTACAATAATTCAAAAAAAATTGGCCTCAAATAAAAAAAAGTTTGCATTTTAAACATTTAAAGCACATATTTTATACAAAGAAAATAAGTTAAGAAAATATATCAATATCAAGTAAGTATCAGAAGTTGATAGATTTTCCTCAGAGAGGAAGCTTATTGTTTTTGGAAATACCAAGTGCTCAAAACATTAACACCTGGAAATGCAACCAGAATATTGAAGTATCATAGGCCTTACAGAACCCTACTGATCCTATTTGAGAAGATGGAAAATTTTATCCCCTTATTAGTCGCAAATAGATTGTATCCTTCAAAGGAATCTCTCTTATTGCTTGTAAGTTCCCCTTCATTATGATGGATAAACTTGTAAGGAATCTCTCTTATTTGCCCTTCTAACAAGCAGCTTCTGAAAGGCTCACCTCCATTTGCTATTTGCTTGTCATCCATCACAACTTCTTCACATTCACCAACACCAGTCTGTAGGCGTAGTGGGGCATCTGTACCGTCTGCATATTCTGAACTCTGACATGTTTCTTTATTAAGATGGAATCTATTGTGGCCATTATTTCCCGTTCCTACAATAAGGCACCTACATCATAACAATAGTATATCCTTCATACCAAATTTTTTTGACAAATAAACCCTGGTTTATTGCTAATATCAACTAAGAAACTTGAAATAGAATTTTTCAGTTAAACTTGAAAAACAAATTGATGGCTATTGTAAACCCTATTTCTGTCCAAAATTAAATATTGTGTAGAACAGTGTAACTGCAAAGTTTCAGTATTTCCGTTAATTTCTCCAGAACTATTATACATTCCCATTTCATGCTTCCAGTAACTTTTCCTGCAAGACCCTGACAAAAGAGCAATGTCAGTGGTCCTAAATTAATCCCAAATTTTTCCTCAAATCGTTTTTTATTGAGAGCTCTGGAATTACTCTGGACAACAACTACGATTTTAAGCTTTAAACATGTATTGAACCACAACCTTCGCATTCTATTTATAGCTTTTTAAAAACTTGATACATAAACATAGAAAAACCTTTCCATCATAGAGGAAAGGGGTGTTTTTTATTGGGAAAGGGGTGTCTTTCACATGTTTTTGGCCGTATTTCCTCCATCTAAATCCATCATCCATGTTATCGATATCAGTCCTGGTGAGGAAAGCAAATTTATTCTCTTTTTTCTTTCTGGTGCTCATATTTTTGGGCTTGAACCTGCAAATCAACATACCCCAAAGACGACGACATTCATTAAACAAAAATTCATCACATTAAAAATTTAAAGAACAAAAGTAAATGACTGATCAACGGACGTAGAGTGTGATTACCTTATGGATCCCCTTAAAAGAGCTCGACTGAATGTAGCAATCCAAAAGAGTGAGGGACTCATCCCTAGTTGTGGTCAGACATCCCCAAGGATGAACGGAAGGATCTTGATCATCACATTGAGACAAACCACCAACAATTTGAGATTCTTGAATTCCCGGTCTGTTGCAAGAAAGATGAGAAACAGCTCCGTCCTGCTTGGAAGACTTCCCATACTTGACGATCCCGGAAAACTCTTCATCCAAAAAACAAAAACATCTGGGACAAAAGATGACCTTGCGAACTTGCTTCAGGAATGTTTGTTTATCAACTTTCAAAAGCTCCTGACGCCCATGTCGTGGCAAACCGTTCCAGAACTAAATCAACAGAAAAGAAATACATTTGATATCAATCACAACAACATATTAAATGTAACACAAACTGAATACCCGCACTCCAGTTCAATCTCAGACAAATCAACATATCAATAAATAATTAGTACTCTTCATAGTAAATACTAATAACAATTAAATTAAAAATTGCTCAATGACAAGGAAATCACTGTCATAAAATCAAAGTTGTCCCGTTTTAATTTATATTTGACTTTTCAACACGTTGATAAAAAATCACTTAAAATGGGACGGGAGTGGTAGTTTAAAAAAACAAACGTTCTTGAAATCAAATAACTAGGCATATAAATCAAACCACACACACATAATTGAAAACAATGTAGATTCGCCAACATCAAGTACGGACACAATATTTTTGTTCAATCTCGACAAATCAAACACACACACATAATTGAAAATAATATACCTTCGCTAACATCAGTTATGGACACAACATTTTGGTTTAATTTCAATAAACCAATTAATAAATGGTACTCTTCATAGTAAATACTAATAAAAATTTAATTAAAAATTACTCCATGATAAGGACATCATCAATTCTACACCCACAAAATTTACTCCCATTTTAACTGATGTTTCACTTCTCAACACGTAAATAAAAGTCAATTAAAATGGGACGGACATAGTAATCAGAAAAAAATAAGGTCTACCGAAATCAAACAACTAAACATATAAATCAAACCACATACACAACATAACACAAAACACACTCATGATTGAAAACAATGTACCTTCTGAAGCTGATCAAAGCTATCTTTAGTTGTCGACATGGCCTCATTTCCGTGTGTTGATTTCTCCATCTTGGAAACTCGACACCTTGTACAATGTATTCACGTTCAATGACTGATCATTAACAAACAAAAGACAAGCAGTTGTGATTTATATATTCATGATCTCGAAAAATATAAATCATACAAATAATCTATCAAGTACACGAAGTTGATTGAAAGATCAAGGGAACAAACATAAAGAACTACAAAAACATAAAACGTACATATGATAGCGCTGACAAGTGCTTGAAAGTACTCTGTAATATTTGAGCAGTGCCTGCACATACATTTATAGTAGATTTCAAGTTGACTAGGTGTGGTGATAAGAAATTATAACCAGCTGTTTTCAGACCATGGTTTTTTGGATTTTTTTTTATTTACGGATTATTTCATTCATATCATTAATGAAAGATACACTCATTTTATTTTCTTTTTTGACTTTTTGAGATCTTTTCTTGAGCGTATTAATTTGTTTTAGTATCCGCAATAAATAGTGAGAATCCATTATATATTGTGTCGATTTGGGTTGGTTGGGATAGCAACTAAATTCTACAAATCATAAAGAGGTCAAAAAATTATATATGGAACACAAGTGAATTCATTAATATTGTCTTTGGCATGGATAGTGATGTTATTTACAAGAAAATTGAAGCTTAAATATTAAATTTTGGAGTTCATCTATCAATTTCCAATATTTATTAGATAAACTATAGGTTTTGAAAGTTATGATCGGAGTTGTCAATTTAAATTTTCAAATGAATTTTATTATTAATATTTTGAATTTGAAATAAAATTCAAATCCAAATCTATGTTACTTATTTGGTCAACTCCAATCTTTCAAACAAAATCCAGTTCTCAAGTGTTTGTATTTTAAGCTCTGATATCTTTGGGAAATGATATCTTTGGTAAATGATAACAATACATGATATTTAGATTTCATTTTAGATGAAGTATCTATGTTTTCTATGTTAGATATTGATTGAAATTAGTAGTATTTTGATCATAGATTTTGAAATTTTGTAATGATCTTTAATAAATAAGAGTGCTTAATATTTTATTATAATTTTAACGAGATTCAATGATGAAGCATGTTGTAAATTTTTTCTTGCTTGTATTCTTTTATCAAAATCGATCTCATATCTTTTAAATATAATGTCTTATTGGGTTGGGCTATATAAGAAAATTGGATCAAACACATAATTTCGTAAGAATTGGACATATGTTGGTTTGGGACTTATAGCGAGTCCAGGAACAAAATAAAAAATAAAATTTGTTTAATGATCCGACTCTGACAAGTGATCAAAGGTCTGAATGTCTGATAATCCACAAGCAGCATTCACAAATTATGCCCGATAATCCCCACTAATCCATTTATTTTTACAAAAGAAATGAACTGATATGCTAAAAAAAATCAAACGACTTAAATTCTCAACTGCACTATTTACCAAAATGAAGATAAATAAAACAATCAAGCATCATAGACTGATAGATTTTCCTATGAGAAAAAGCTTACTGGTTTGAACATGGAGAGGACACTTTCCAGACTGAAGTATCAGAGGCCATTAGAACGTTCTCATTCCTAACTTAGAAGATAGGAAATGATATTCCCTTGCACGACGCAAATAGATTGTATTCTTCAATGAAATCTTTTGTATTACATGTGAGATTGCCTTTACTATCTTGGTTAGTCTTGCCTTTACATGTGAGATTGCCTTGTCATTAGCTTGTGATGTGTCAATGTTTAAGTTTTTCTCGACTGATGCATTTGCTTGTGTTTGCGTAGGATCCTGCTTTGGTTGAACATCCCTCTGCAGGCTATGGGAGGGTAATGCAGCTAGATGGATGCACTGAGCTTGCAAATTCATATGAGTAACATCAGTGCTGTCATTGACATTTTCTTTTGGTACTATTGCCGGAACATAAATTCTACTCTTGTCCAACGGGCAGCTTCTAATAGGCTCACCTCCAGTTTCTATTTGCTTTTTATCCACCACAGAGTCTTCGCATTTCTGAACCCTGACCTGAAGGATTTGTGTGGTTTCTCTCTATTCACGGATTTTTTACTACCACAACTATATATTAGTAATGTAGTCTCTTAGAGTGAGCTTATTTGCCAAGTTAGATGGTCTGGACAAATTCAAAGAGGCAGAATGAGGCTTACAAATATACTTCAATAAAAAATCCCATGATTCATTGTCATATTCAGGACCGTTTGAGCTTGTATACAAGCTTATCATCTTACAATTATTACAGTCAACCATTTCAATCACCAAATCCAGGTCTTTATCAGTTTCAAGAGGAACAATATTATCGGGACACATACCTACATTTTCATTTAGAAACAACCAAATATCCACTATTTGAGTAGTACACCTTACTTGGCCAAGAATAATTTCAATTTCAACTAAGTTAAATTTCATGTTTAAGCACATATCAAAATAAGCTATCTATCCCCGTAAATAACTATTGAATTCCTCGGTGAATTTTCTGCCAAAATGAAGTTTAATTGTAAAGAAACCATACACATCTGCATAAATTTAGGGTTTCACATCAAATAAGGCATATGCATTACACAATTTCTTAACAAGGATGTTAGGGCGAAAACACGCGCTAATATTCACGCAAGTATACGCGTTCGCAAGTAGTATAAGATATAAATCAGATTCGTTTCCACAGAGACTGGTTTAGGTTAAGTTCAATTTATGCACCTATGCAACAATGTATGGTTATCGCTCAATGCTAAGACAAATAACAAATTGAGTTTTTATTAAACTAAGAGATTATACTAAATAACATTTATTAAGAGAATTGAAGTTGAATTACTATATATGACAAACATGGGATTCTAACTTCATTAAATACTTCATTCAATAGCCTTATTGTTCTTAACCTTAGCATGTGATGGTGATGACACTAATCAGATAACACGAAACTGATAAACGCCAACTTTCATTGCACGAATACCATTCTACCAGACATCCACAAAAGAGATAGAAGCTGAATAGGCACCAATTATATTGAGACCCTATATGTCTATAGAATTTGACAACATAACGGTTTAAGATCAAGTTATCTATCTTGATTACATAGGGCAAGTAAAACGGTTAGAGTTACCTACGAATCATACATACTCATACATGAACCTATGCTAGCATGGCAAGTTCTAAACCTCTATATTCACTGTCGCTTCAATAGAGATTAACACGCTATCTTATATGTTAGCTACGCACATAAGACGAATAAGCACAACCAATACTAGGATATCATACAATCACCACACACCAAGTTATCGAAACAATTAACTATTGAAATCCATAAGTAAATCCGCTAGAATCCCATGACAACGATTAGCCCATAATTGAACTCATCGTCACCATGGGTTCCAATGAAAGCATGGTATAAACAAGGTCTTAATAAACTAAATTATAATCAGAGTACGAATAAACGAGATCTAGGTTCAACAAGAACGAAAACGAGCATCCAAAGTTACAACTAATTCAAAGAATCACAAGTTGAAAACAAGATCTTCTTTTTCGTAGTTGTTCTGTGCTACTAGGTCTTCTCCTTGGTATCCCCCTCCTCTCTGTGAAAACGTCTCAAATCTACTTATATAATAGTCCCACAAAACTCAGATTACATAGAAGTTGGAAGCCAAACAGAAGTAGAAGTCTAAAATAATTCAGCAAAATTCCCGACCCTGCGCGGCCGCTCAGCATAGCTGCGCGGGCGCGCAGGCCTCTACTGGAAAAAATCCAAATTTGCTCCGTTTCTTCGCCGTAATCTGCCCGTTCCTTTCCTCTCACAATGGTGAACACATGCCAAGGCTTATTCTTGATGATTCCTCCCCCGAAATGCAACTAATACCCTGAAATGCATAAACACTAGAAAAACGCATCAAAATACCAACAACTTGAGTCCAAAACACCAATTTAAGCTTGTAATAAAGCATTCCAAGTGGATATAAAATCCACTTATCACACCCCCAAACTTGAATCGATGCTTGTCCTCAAGCATAAACAGACTCAAAACTACAAAACAAAGCTAATGCATGAATGTGACTACATGAATGCAACTAAATGATACTGCAATCGATCCCCTCAGAATAACCATAACCAAATGAATAAGCCAATGCCTCTAAGAATGCAATAACTTGAAACAGAGTTTGAATAAATCCCACAAACTAACTCACAAACCAGAAACGTGCGTGTGTGGATGCTTAACAGATATACTCTCGATACTAGATCAATAACCCTAACTTATCTATCATTGAAACAATCAAAAGTTTATAAACAGAATAGACAATAAACGCATTATGACTCACAACACCTCCTTTCTACTAGAGTTATACAAGGATTCACACTATTATTGAACACATAACAAAGATGCTTATTTGACCATGCAATGAATGAGGTCCCAAAAGACTTATGCAATAATACCCATATAGCGAGCGTTAGGTTAGCGGATCCCAGACTATAAAAGCCTTAGGTCACTAGGCACAAAGTCCCCTAGAACTTAATAACTCGAGTATTAAAGAGCTCACTCTTGATCAATTATGCATAAACACATACTTTTTTTTTCTTTTTCTTTTTCTTTTTTCTTTTTTTTTCTTTTCTTTTTTTTTCTTTATATTTTTTTTTTCCAAAATGATCCGAATGAGTGCGTTTCGCTCCATCTCATTCAACCCTAGACTACTCATAAAAATATGAGCCGGCTACTAGCCATTTGACGCCTAGCCTTACAACAACTAGCAATGAAATCCAAGTTTTTCTCCAGATAAAAAAAAATCAGTGTTTTTACGTCATTACGAGAATATCACAAATTCTAAATATAACCAAGTGATTAAATCTCAACAACAAACAAGTATGATCATGATCTAGATCAAAAGCAACCCTATAAGACTTTATGAAAATATTTGTTTCTGGCATGCAAATCAATTCATTAGGACTTAAACATCCCTCTATTCGTCATCACCACACTGAAATCAACATCAACTTATCAAATATCATGGTTCATCTTAAGGGATCATGCTAAACATGCATGCAAATGCAACTATATGAAATTACATAAAAACAAACAAATATGTCCTAAATGAACAATCATACAAAAATATGAATGAACTACAACTAAACATGCAACATGAATCTATATGGACACACACTACTAATCCTGACATTATCACCCTCAAACTTAAAATTTTCAATGTCCTCATTGAAGGCAATAATAAGGATTTCAGGCATACCTAATTAGCGGGAGATTCACCCTCGTCGGGTGGAGGATCAGGTGGCCAATCAACCTCGCCACTAGTGTCTCGGAAAATAGTACCGAAAGCATGTGTCAAATCTTCAGCAAAATGACGGTGAATGTCGTGCATGGCCTCCATACGCCTAATTACTCGCCTGTACTGCTCGTCACCAACACCAGTCCTATCAACTACCTGCTGCACATGAGAAGAACCCTCTATAGGCATTGGAGGATCCGTTCGGCTACCCTCTACATCATCAAAGATATATCCCAACCCCTTGTCAGGGGCGCACCTAAGAATGAATAACTCAAGTGATCTGGTAGTGGGTTGAGCTCAAGTGTAGGAGCATCTTCAATAGATGACTCGAGACGATCCTGAGAAATTTTCAGCTCTGCTAACCCAAGAGAATCGAATGGCACATCCAACTTCCTCTTCCACAGAGGTGCATTCAAAACCTGAATTTGCTCTACTTTAAAGCACTCCTCTTTAGCTGTGGTTAATTTTATTTCCTTGAACACATTGAAAGTGACCTTTTGATCGTAAACCTTCATCATAAGCTCTCCTTTTTGCACATCGATCATAGTTCGGCCTGTAGCCAAGAATGGTCTTCCCAAGATAATGGGAATCTTCTTATCTTCCTCGAAATCAAGAATTACAAAGTCAGCAGGGAAGAAGAGTTTATCCACCTTGACCAAGACATCCTCCACTATACCTCGTGGATAAGCGATGGAACGGTCAGCTAGTTGCAATGACATGTATGTTGGTTTCGGCTCAGGCAGACCAAGCTTCTTGAAGATAGATAAGGGCATCAGATTGATGCTAGCTCCTAAATCACATAAACACTTGTCGAACGACAAGTTTCCGATGGTGCAAGGAATAGTGAAGCTTCCAGGATCTTTAAGCTTCGGAGGCAACTTCTGTTGTAGCACAACACTGCATTCCTCCGTTAGAGCAATGGTCTCTAAGTCATCGAGCTTCACTTTCCGAGAGAGAATACCTTTCATAAACCTCGCATAGCTAGGCATCTGTTCAAGAGCTTCAGCGAAAGGTATGTTGATATGAAGTTTCTTGAACACCTCTAGAAACTTCTCAAACTGTTTATCCAGCTTTTTCTTCTGCAGCCTTTTAGGAAAAGGAGGTGGAGGATAGATCTGTTTCTCCCCTGTATTACCCTCAGGAGGAGTGTGTTCCACAGTAGTCTTCTTTGGTTCCACCTCTACTTCCTTCTGCACATCTTCTTCCGCCAAAACTTCAGATTCTGGAACTTGAGACTTTTCAGGCTCTTCGTCTTGCTGAACTTGGGGGCTTGCGACCTTTCCAGACCATAAGGTGATGGCGTTCACCTGTTCTTCAACTTCCCTCTTGCCTGGATTTGTTTCTGTATCACTAGGAAGCGTTTCTGGTGGTCGAGTCAATAAGGCATTAGCAATTTTCCCTATTTGGTTCTCCAGATTTTGGATAGAAACAGCCTGGCTTTGGCATATAAGAGCCTGGTTTTTGTACATAAGCCTCAACTCCTCCAATTCATATTTTTCATTCGAAGATAGACCTGCATCATTAGTTTGTTGTTGAAGTTGGAGTTGTTGTCTTGGTGTAAATTGTTGCTGAAAACCAGGAGGGTTAAATAGCTTATTTGCAAACTGCTGGAATGGCTGTTGCATCGCATTCAGATTGTTGCTCCAGCTGAAGTTAGGATGATTCCAGTTGTCAGGATGATAAGTGTCTGGAACTGGTTGCTGCGATCTCTGAAAGTTGCTCACAAACTGAGCTGAGTCGCTAGATATAGTGCATTGCTCTGTCGCATGCGGACCTGCACACAGCTCACAAACACTAATTATCTGCTTAACACCATAGTTAGCCAGAGAATCGATCTTCATAGACAACGCCTTTAGTTGAGCAGTGATAGCCGTAGCTGTATCCACCTCAAGTACTCCTGCTACCTTGCCCTGTGGATATCTCTGGGTTGGATACTGATATTCATTAGCAGCCATCAGTTCAATTAGATCATAAGCTTCCTTATAGCTCTTTGCCCATAATGCTCCGCCTGATGCTGCATCGAGCATGGGTCTGGACTGTGCTCCCAACCCATTGTAAAAACAAGTGATGATCATCCAATCAGGAATTCCATGATGAGGACACTTCCTAAGCATCTCCTTGTAGCACTCCCAAGCTTTACTTAGCGATTCTCCCGTCTGCTGCGCAAATTGAGTAATAGCATTTCTGAGTGCAGCTGTCTTCGCCATAGGGAAGAATTTAGTAAGAAACTTCTGAGCAAGATCTTCCCAAGTAGTAATCGAACCAGCTGGTAAAGAGTGTAACCAGCTCTTAGCCTTGTCCTTCAGAGAGAATGGGAACAGTCTCAGCTTCACAGCATCTTCAGAAACACCGTTGAACTTGAAGGTGTCGCATATTTCAATGAAATCCCTAATGTGTGTACTGGGATCTTCCGTTGGAGAACCCCCAAACTGGACTGAAGTCTGTACCCATTGAATTATGCCAGGCTTGATCTCAAAGGTATTAGCTGTGATAGCTGGCCGGACAATGCTAGATTGAATGTCATTGATCTTGGGTTGAGAAAAATCCATCAAGGCTTTCGTTCGTGCTGCTGGATCTCCCATTGTAATGAGTACCTGAAACATAAACAAATAAACCGTGAAAGTAAAAGAATCCGAGTCAGTGAACTTTAACGACCACTGATGACAAACACATAAACTAAAAATTAACACCGAGTCCCCGCCAGCGGCGCCAAAAACTTGTTAGGGCGAAAACACGCGCTAATATTCACGCAAGTATACGCGTTCGCAAGTAGTATAAGATATAAATCAGATTCGTTCCCACAGAGACTGGTTTAGGTTAAGTTCAATTTATGCACCTATGCAACAATGTATGGTTATCGCTCAATGCTAAGACAAATAACAAATTGAGTTTTTATTAAACTAAGAGATTATACTAAATAACATTTATTAAGAGAATTGAAGTTGAATTACTATATATGACAAACATGGGATTCTAACTTCATTAAATACTTCATTCAATAGCCTTATTGTTCTTAACCTTAGCATGTGATGGTGATGACACTAATCAGATAACACGAAACTGATAAACACCAACTTTCATTGCTCGAATACCATTCTACCAGACATCCACAAAAGAGATAGAAGCTGAATAGGCACCAATTATATTGAGACCCTATATGTCTATAGAATTTGACAACATAACGGTTTAAGATCAAGTTATTTATCTTGATTACATAGGGCAAGTAAAACGGTTAGAGTTACCTACGAATCATACATACTCATACATGAACCTATGCTAGCATGGCAAGTTCTAAACCTCTATATTCACTGTCGCTTCAATAGAGATTAACACGCTATCTTATATGTTAGCTACGCACATAAGACGAATAAGCACAACCAATACTAGGATATCATACAATCACCACACACCAAGATATCGAAACAATTAACTATTGAAATCCATAAGTAAATCCGCTAGAATCCCATGACAACGATTAGCCCATAATTAAACTCATCGTCACCATGGGTTCCAATGAAAGCATGGTATAAACAAGGTCTTAATAAACTAAATTATAATCATAGTACGAATAAACGAGATCTAGGTTCAACAAGAACGAAAACGAGCATCCAAAGTTACAACTAATTCAAAGAATCACAAGTTGAAAACAAGATCTTCTTTTTCGTAGTTGTTCTGTGCTACTAGGTCTTCTCCTTGGTATCCCCCTCCTCTCTGTGAAAACGTCTCAAATCTACTTATATAATAGTCCCATAAAACTCAGATTACATAGAAGTTGGAAGCCAAACAGAAGTAGAAGTCTAAAATAATTCAGCAAAATTCCCGACCTTGCGCGGCCGCTCAGCATAGCTGCGCGGGCGCGCAGGCTGCTGCGCGGCCGCTCAGCATAGCTGCGCGGGCGCGCAGGCCTCTACTGGAAAAAATCCAAGTTTGCTCCGTTTCTTCGCCGTAATCTGCCCGTTCCTTTCCTCTCGCAATGGTGAACACATGCCAAGGCTTATTCTTGATGATTCCTCCCCCGAAATGCAACTAATACCCTGAAATGCATAAACACTAGAAAAACGCATCAAAATACCAACAACTTGAGTCCAAAACACCAATTTAAGCTTGTAATAAAGCATTCCAAGTGGATATAAAATCCACTTATCAAAGGACCACATCACATATACTAATCAAGTGATGAAATAAAGACATTGGGGACCACATATATAAAATACACTACTTTATACTTCATATATCTCCCCGCTTCAACCATAAACAAATAACAAAAATCCATACTCCATAAATATACATGCACTGCTACTCATATCAACAAATAGAAGACAAAGATGGTTACCCTCGTAATCAGGAATTTCATTGCTAATGGGTAGACTGTAATCCCCAACCTTCGCTCCTTCACTTGATTCGGCCGCATCGTTTGGGTTTTGGGCTGCATCCTTTGGGTTTGGGTTTTGGACTTCTCTATCACCGTCAATAACAATTCTTTATCGCCCTCTCATCGCATAAATTGAATTCGCTAATTTAAGAAATAGGTTTTACAAAGATAGAGACGATTGATTTAACTTCTAATCATTTGTTTTATATTTTATTACACCTAATGGACGATCTATTAATTTGGACCTTTTTGCCCCGTCCTTTTTTAACGTTAACGGGGTAATTTAACGGAAGAGGGACAAAGGGGTGTAACATCTGCCGCCACGAAAAGTAAATGAATGCGTACTGTTGAGTATACAACAATGAAAGCAAAACCCAAAGCGAATAAACAAGAACAAGAAAATAAATGACAACCACACAAGATAAAGATTTACGTGGTTCGGAAATTCCTACTCCACAAGCCGCACTAATTTTGTATTGATCTCTCACAATTTGTTGTGTTATGATTTTACAATTACATGAGTATTTATAAGAGAAGAAACTAGGCTTAAATCAAAATTACAGTCCAAATCTGAAAAGTAAACTAATCCATAAACTAATCTGAATCTGAATAGTCTATTTTCATGGGCTTAATTAATAGACTCCACAAAACCCAACAATCTCCCACTTGGAGTCTGGCCAATCTTCACTTCACTCTTGTAAGTCTAGTAAAATCAATTCTTCAATCAATAACTCTAACTAGTGCAGTGCCTTCTCATCAATCAATTATGAAGGCCAGTTGAAGCTACGCAAAGCTTCAACTTTTCATTCGTAACCACCTTAGTCAACATATCTGCAGGATTCTTTGAACCAAGGATTTTCTTCAAGGACAAAGTACCATTGCTTATCAACACTCTTGTAAAGTGATATCTCAGCTGAATATGCTTCGTCCTAGCATGAAACACGGGATTCTTCGCAAGATGAATAGCACTCTGACTGTCGCTATACAAAGCACTGTTCGCCTGTTTCTTGCCCAACTCCTCAAGAAAAATTTTCAACCAAATCATCTCCTTGCTAGCTTCAGAGATAACCATATATTCTGCTTCTGTGGTTGAAAGAGCAACACTCTTTTGAAGTCGAGACATCCAACTAACTGCGGTGCCACCCAAAGTGAAAATATAACCCGTTGTACTTTTTCTTGTGTCCAAACATCCACCCAAATCTGCATCAGAGAACCCTTCCAAGATAACATCTTTCTTACTGAAACATAGTGCAACCTTGGATGTGCCTTTCAAGTAGCGTAACAACCACTTGACTGCTTCTCAATGCTCTCTTCCTGGATTAGACATAAATCTGCTAACAACTCCCACAACATGAGCAATGTTTGGCCTTGTACACACCATAGCATACATTAAACTGCCAACTGCAGATGCATAAGGAACTTTAGCCATATTTTTCTTGCCTTCATCCGTTTTAGGTGATTGCTTCTTTGTGAGATTAAAGTGACTCGTCAACGGTGTACTTCTACTCTTTGCATCCTGGACACTGAATTTCTGTAACAATTTTTCAACATACTTCTCTTGAGATAATTTTAAAGTACCTTCAGTTCTATCCCTTATGATGCTCATACCAAGTATTTGTTTTGCTGCACCCATATCCTTCATCTCAAACTCCTCAGACATCTGTCTCTTTAACCTGTTGATTTCCCTCATATTTAATCCTGCTATCAACATGTCATCAACATACAACAACAATATGATATAAGATGGATCAAACTGTTTAAAGTAACAACAATGATCCATAACACTCCTCGTGTACCCATTCTTCATCATAAAGCTGTCAAACTTCAAGTACCATTGTCTCGATGCTTTCTTTAAACCATACAAGCTTCTTAAGAAAAAAAGTTTTTTCTCGGAATATTAATCAAACCGAAAAGACCCCTTAACTATTTAAGGGAGTTACTCGAACGAATCACACTTTTACCACTAAACTATACCCGCTACAATGCGATTATTATATACAAAGGGCCTTTTGTCGAACAGGAATAATTTGGGTTAATCAAGACAGGATCATAAAAAAATCATGAAAATGAGAGTGTTGACGTTTTTCGTGTATAAGCTTGCAAACAAGGTTTTCTTTCCCAGCTACCTGAAATCCCTCTGGCTGAACCATGTAGATATCTTCCTCAAGATCACCATGTAAGAACGCAGTCTTAACATCTAGTTGCTCTAGATGTAACTCCTCTACAGCCACAATACTTAGCACAATTCTAACTGTAGTCATCTTAACAACGGGAGAAAATATATCGGTATAGTCAATACCCTTTTTCTGTTGATAACCCTTGACTACTAACCTTGCCTTGTATCTCTTGCTTCCATCATGTTCTTCTTTGATCCTGTACACCCACTTATTATGTAAAGCCTTCTTTCCTGCTGGTAACTCTGTTAAAGACCAAGTCTCATTCTTCTCAAGAGAACTCATCTCCTCATCCATGGCTGATTTCCACTGAACTGAATCATTCACTTGTACTGCCTCTGAATAACACTGAGGCTCCCCGTCCTCGGTCAATAACATATAATATGCTGAAGGAGAATATCTTTGTGGTGGCCTCACACTTCTACTAGATTTTCTTACCTCAGTCCGTGGAGTTACTGGAACCCTGTCATCAACATACTCCGAACTCCCACTATTTCCTGCAAGATCTGTTTCTGTAATATCTTCAAGCACTGCTTCCTCTTTTTCAGGTTGTTCCTTTGTAAACTTAGAATTGACTACAAGCTTATCCTTATACATTGCATTCTCATTAAAAGTAACATCTCTACTTCTAACGACCTTCTTAGTCAGTTCATCCCAAAAACGGTAACCCATATCATCTGAGCCATAACCAATGAAGATACACTTCTTTGCTTTCGGATCAAGCTTATCCCTGTCGGAATCTTTAACACGCACATAAGAAACACAACCAAAAACTCGCAAGTATGAAATATTTACCTCTTTTTCCTGCCACTCTTCTTCAGGAATCTTGAACCCCAAAGGACTTGAAGGTCCTCTATTTATGAGATACGCAGCTGTGCTAACTGCATCAACCCAAAACATCTTTGGCAACCCTGCAAGTAATCTCATACTCTTGGCCCTCTCATTCAAGGTTCTATTCATGCGCTCTGCAACACCATTCTGTTGAGGTGTCTCTGGAATAGTTTTAATCATTCTAATCCCAAATTTCGCGCAATAACTTTTAAACTCATCACTACTGTATTCACCTCCATTATCTGACATCAAACTCTTCACTTTTAAACCGGTCTGATTTTCAACTTCAGTCTTCCACTTCTTGAAAGTAGCAAACACATCTGATTTATTCTTCAAAAAATAAACCCATACCTTTCTAGTGGAATCATCAATGAAAGTGACATAGTAGCGAGATCCACCCAACGACGCAACTGTCGTTGGACCATATACACCTGTATGAACTAGCTCTAACTTCTTAGCTTTGGGGTCCTCCCTGATTTTGCAAAAGTAACATGTTTCTGCTTTCCAAGAACACATGGCTCACAGAATCCAACTTCCACATTCTTCAACTCTGGAATCTTCCCCTTCGAAGTTAACAGCTTCATACATTTTTCACTCATATGACCAAGCCTTTTGTGCCACAAAGTTGAAGACTCAATCTCATCAGCAACTGCAATTGCTTCATAGCTAGATTGTTCAACAATGTATAAAGTCCCCTTTTTCTCTCCACGAGCAATGACTAGATTCCCCTTTATAACCTTCCATTGTCCGTCTCCGAAAGTTTGACTGTTAAAATGACAAACGATATAAAATAATTTTGATATGAAACTTTTCTTATAGCGCTAATATATATATCTATTGACATCGATACGGTTTGATCTTTGAAAAATATTTTTTTAAAAGAAAGCAAAACACCAATTCAGAAATAAACACTAGTTAGCTATACTAGTCAAATTGAAATTTGACTGTTAAAATGACAAACCAAATAAAATAATTTTGATATGAAACTTTGATTATAGCGCTAATATATATATATATATATATATATATATATTTATTAACATCCATACAGTGGATTGTTGAAAAATATTTTAAAAAAAATATTAAAACACCAATTCAGAATGAAACACTAGTTGTGCTAATAACATTTCTTATTAATATTGTGTTTAATAGGAGGATGTTTCAAACTAATTCTTATGTAAATGATAATAATTTTTATTAGTATTATATTTTAAATGAGAAGGCTAAAATTAATTTTATCTAATTTATAATAAATTTTTATTAGTTTTGTGTTTGACTTGAAAAACGGTTTAAACTAATTTTTATTTAAATTATAATATAAGTTCATATCAGAATTTATAAAAAAAACCATCGCGAAGCGCGACTTTATTTACAAGTTTATGACACAATTGAGCAAAATCACAATTTCAAAATTTTATTAAAATAATGAACTATTACAAATTTATTTTGTTAAAAGATTGTACAATATAAATTTGATAGAATTTTGTTAAAAGTCATATAAGATAAATTTTATATTTTTAAATTTTTTTCACATGACTATAAAAAATAGAGACGAGTCATGTTTATGGCAGTTTAATTTAATTATTGTTACAAATTTCAATTTGTATATATTTTTAGAAAAATTTCAAAATATTTATATATTTATATTATTAGTATTTAATATTTATAATAGTTAATTAATGTAAGCCCATTCCGAGAAACATGTTCAATTTTTATTTGATGAAAATGTAGCACACAGATTGCCAGCATGTCAATTTCCAACCTTTGGTTCTCATTAGTTTGATCTTACGCCTCTGGATTAAGTGACCAAGGACCAATAACCGAATTTTTAATGTTTCGTATTTAATATAATAGTATAGATGTATTAGTTTACTCGTTTTTTAATTACAATTCTTTTATTGATTTCAACTCAGTAATCTTATTTCCCGTATGACTCCATAGTATATTTTTATGGAATAATAAATATTTTGAAATCGTATAATAATTATAATCTTTTTATTATTGTAACGACAACAAATTTCAAGTAAGTATTTACGATAGTTCGCATATAATTTTCTCACAACCTTAAGTAATTATGAGCTTAACTGAAATATTAGTAAATTCGCGGGGCGTTAGAGCGTGTCAGTCTAATGTATATATATCGCGAAATATAATACTTAATAAAAATGGCTTATTTCTAAAGGGAATAATTTTATTTTATTTAATTTATTTATTTTTATTTTTATTCTATTAAGCGAGAACTATTTAAGAGAAAATATATTTGATGAGTTTCTTACTATATAATGGATCATTTGAGAAATTTGTTAATAATTTGTTGGAGCAAAATTTATATTGATGTAGAGTAGTTTGATATCTTCAACGATTTAAAGATAATGACCACTTAGCGTTATTTCATTTCATTTAGTTTATATGTGGGAGGAACAAGAATATTTTTAATAAATAAATATATTTTAAAATATACGAATGACTTAATTCTTGCTTATATATGATTCGTAG
Organism: Apium graveolens; assembly: GCF_009905375.1. Classification (NCBI taxonomy): domain Eukaryota; kingdom Viridiplantae; phylum Streptophyta; class Magnoliopsida; order Apiales; family Apiaceae; genus Apium; species Apium graveolens. The sequence continues at coordinate 239,969,771 of NC_133656.1, forward strand.
AATAAATTTGAGAATTTTGATACTTTTTAAAGATTTTATGATCCGTTTGAAATTTAAATCAAGAATTGTTTTTTTATTTTATTGATAAATATAATTAAAAAAATGAATCATTTACTTGAAAGTCATATTTAAATATTTTATATATATATATATAAAAAGAAACTAGCAAATATATGGGTATTAATTGTATTTTGTGGAATATGTGATGTAATGACTAGTAAAATTAGCAAATATATTTGGGTGTTTGTTATTTTGAGTAATTATATGTTGAGTTGAATATTATGTAATTAACTGGAAATTGATAGAATAAGACACTATAAGGATTTTGCTATCAGATAACACCTCTTAAACAACGGTGAAAAAAAACCTGTCCCAAATTGACAGGCAATGGTGGATTTCTTCTTTGACATGAAAAACTGTTGTCTGATGGGTTCTATAACAACAATTATAACTCTTCATGTCAGGTAGTTGATCTATCTTTTCCTCAACCAAGATGGTAGATAGATTAATGTTGTTACTGCTCAGTAGATTTTAGGTGTGGGAGTGTATTTAGAAAGATGAAACCTCAAACAATAAAATAGAACCTTAGATCAGCCAATCAGTCTGAATGTATAATCGCAATTCGCAAACCTGGGCCAACCTAATTATACTAACTGTCAAACACTGTAGAGCCCAGAAACGTTTTACTCAAATGTATATTGTAAGTCTGCGGAATAATCAACACACATACAGATGAGCCAAAGCTCGGTTTTTGTATTTATTGAATAAAATGCTTGCTTACAATGTGAAACCACTCAATTATCATATGAGTGTAGAAAGGAACTAAATAGCTAAACATACAGCAGTGATTGAGACAAATCAGGAACTCTCCTATTTTAACTCCACTCCTGTATCAACTCCTAAATCAACGCTAACAACCACGACCTAAACTTGCTGCCTCAAATAAATCAGTGACAACAATTTATTTGCAGATATAGTAAATAAGCAATAAATAAATAAAAAAAGTTTAGATTATATTCTAACAAGCTCCCCCTAATCTAAACTCGGTTGCAAGTTCTTCACGCCCATCAACTCACGCATTCCTTCAAATTTAACTCTGGACAATGCCTTGGTTAACACATCAGCTCGCTGTTCATTTGTGTTGACATGCTTAAGAATGATTTCTCCCCGTTCTACGCACTCACGTATGAAGTGGTAACGAATGTCTATATGCTTACTCCTCCCGTGGAATACTGGGTTTTTTGCTAAATCTATTGCTGACTTGTTATCGATATAGAGCACCACTGGTCCAGCCTTTATATCCGTTATCTACCTCAGCAATTTGTACAACCATATTCCCTGACAAGCAGCGGCTGTTGCTGCCATAAATTCGGACTCACAGGAAGATAACGCCACACATTTTTGTTTCTGAGACACCCAAGTAATAAGATTCTCGTTCAAATAAAAAACCATACCTCCTGTAGACTTCCTGTCATCCACGTTGCCCGCTAGATCACTATCTGAGTAGCCTGACAATAAGTAGTTTCCTTCACCTTTGGTGTAGATCAGCCCGTAGTCAAGAGTTCCGTTCACGTACCGCAAAATACATTTTGCTGCAGCCAAATGCAATGTTGTGGGTCTCTCCATGAATCTACTTATTACACCAACGGAAAAAGCTATATCCGGCCTGGTAAAAACAAGATACCTGAGCCCTCCAACCATGCTCTTAAACTGTGTTGTGTTAACTGCCTTTCCCCGTTCATCTTTGTCTAGTTTCACCATTGGATCCATCGGATACCTTACTGAGTTACATCCTTTCATTCCAGCCTTCTCCACTACTTTCTTTGCGTATGCAGTCTGCTTAATTTCAATATGACCATCTCTTTGTTCAACTTCCATGCCCAAGTAGTATGACAACTTACCCATGTCGCTCATCTCAAATACATTGCTCATCTCCTTTTTAAACTTTCTTATATTTGCTATACTAGTCCCGCTGATTAGCAAATCATCTACGTAAACTGCAACTACTAGCACTTCTTCCCCCTCACGTCTCGTATAAACGGCATGTTCATATGGGCATTTAACAAATCCTAGATCCTCTAAACACTTGCTGAGACGAGCATACCAAGCTCTAGGCGCCTGACGCAAACCATACAACGCCTTCAATAACTTATAAACTTTGTACTCCTGTCCTTTCTTTATAAATCCTTCCGGCTGCACTACATAAACTTCTTCCTGTAGTTCTCCATTCAAAAATGCAGATTTAACGTCCAAGTGGTGTACTTCCCAGGAATTTTTTGCTGCAAGTGCAAGTAGCAGCCTCACAGTTTCTATTCTAGTGACAGGAGCAAACACCTCTTCATAATCAATGCCCTTTTGTTGTACGTAGCCTTTCGCGACTAATCGTGCTTTATGTTTTATAACTCTGCCATCAGCATCTTTCTTTAATTTGTAAACCCATTTCAAACAAATCGCTTTACACCCTTGAGGCAACTCAGTTAGTTCCCATGTGTTGTTCTGCTCAATAGCCTCTATCTCTGTTGTCATTGCCTTTTTCCACTCGTCCTCCTCTGCAGCCTGTTTGTACGAAGTGGGTTCATCAATGCTCAGCATCATAAGTTCATCATCTGGTAAATCAATTTCTGAAGTATCATCATACACATCACTTAACAGTCTCATCCTTACAGGTCCACTGTTCGATTCACCACTTGAGCTTCCCGAACTTGAGTTTCCAGACTCTTCTAAAAATGATCTTGCAGTGCTGGAGTTCCTTTCAGTATGAGGAGTCCCGGCTTCAGGTGTTTGACTGTCAGAATGACTATGGTTTACATCTGTTGATTCTGAATACTCGCCCCCTACATTTTCTTTCGTTTCTGTTGTTTCAAGGTCATCTAATCTCATATCCGTCAGTGTAAGTGTACTAGTCGTGTTTACGGTGCTTGGTGGTTGCTGTTCCCAAGTCCAGCCTCTACATTCTTCGAATATAACATCACGACTCACAAGTACAGAGCCATCTTTTGGATCATACAAGCGATGAGCTTTTGTTCCTGGCTCATTTCCTAAATAAACAACAACTTTACTATGATCATCTAATTTTTTTGTATACACTCTTGGTACTTTCATGTGAGCAACACATCCAAACACTTTGATATGCTGAAGATTTGGCTTCTTTCCCTTCCAAGCTTCATAAGGTGTTCTTCCTGTAAGTACTCTTGTCGGCAACATATTCAGTATATAAACAGAATGTCTTACGGCTTCTCCCCAGAAACTCGAAGGCATTTTCATTCCTTTAAGAAAGCTTCTTGTCATGGCCACGACGGTTCTATTTCGACGTTCCACAACTCCATTCTGCTGCGGTGAGTATGGGGCTGTGTAATGTCTCTGAATGCCAGCCTCATCATAATAATTTTTGAAGTTATTTGAACAGAATTCTCCTCCTCGATCTGTTCTAAAAACTTTTATTTTCAACTCAGGAGTGTTCTCAACTAAATTTCTGAATTTTTTAAAAACTTCAAACGCCTCATCCTTGGTTTTTAACAAATAAACCCACATATAACGACTGCAATCATCAACCAATAGGAAAAAATACTTGTTACCTGCAGGTGTTGGTGGAGTAAACGGGACACAAATATCTCCATGTATCAGTTGAAGAGCCGTTTTGGCACTGAAATTTGCTTGTGATGGGAAAGGCTTCCTGACTTGTTTGGACATCAAACAACCTTCACATATTCCTTTGGGTTGAATTAGTTTTGGCAATCCATAGGCCATCTCTTCCCTGGACATGAGTACAAGTGCGGGAAAATTCACATGCCCGAGACGAGAATGCCACAACCACGTAGTTTCCTCCATTTTTGTCCTAAGCTAATAATATTGTTGCAAAGTGATGGGATGTAATATACCTCTTGTAGATACCTTATTTCACCATTTTTGCACTTGAGGGGTATCAAACCTCTTCCTTTGATTGTCACTTTAGAACCATCTCCAAACCTTACTTCTCCTGTCACGCTTTCATCCAATTTGCTAAACTTAGACCGTTGGCCCGTCATGTGATTACTTGCTCCATTATCGAGATACCAAACATTAGAATCAGCATATCTACCTTTGTCCTGCTTTAATTTCGGTACAATATTTTCTTCGTTCAACAACATCATGCTCTGTGTATCCTCCTCTCCAGACTCAGCCAAGAGTAATGTGAGTTCTTCACCATCAGTATCCACCTGTGATAAGTTAGCTTCCATTTTTGGTTCTTTCTCTCGTTTTGGCTTTCGACACTCTGCCATATAGTGACCATATATGTGACAATTATAGCACTTTATACGACTTTTGTCACGTCCCCAGCGACCCCGTGGGTTTGCAGATCCATCTGTTCCTCCTCTATTAGAACGTTTTTGCCATTCTTCCTTAGTCAGCAAGAGTTTCTCCTCATTTCTTTCGCTCTTCAACCATTCTTCTTTTGTCAATAGCAGTTGATCGCTCCTTTTATCAGTTTGCCCTTTCAGCCGCTCCTCGTGCGCTTTGAGAGATCCAACTGCCTCTTCTACAGACATTTTCTCAAGATCTCCAAATTGCTCTATCGTGGACGCAATTTGTAAGAACTTCGATGGGACTGCACGAAGTAATTTCTTCACAATGTAAGATTCACTCACCTCTTCTCCCAAAGCACGGATATTTGACACGAGCCCATTCATCTTCATGTAGAAATCATCAAGCGGATCACTGTCCTTCATACTCATAGCTTCGAACTCCGCTTTCAAGGTTTGGATCCGAGCTTTCTTTACTCGATCTGCACCTTGACACAAGGTCTTGATTGCAACCCAGGTTTCCTTTGCCGTCCTTTTGTCAGCCAAGGACAACAATACATCCTCAGGCACCCCTTGATAAATCATAGCAAGTGCCACCTTGTCAATCTTGTCCTCAAATTTGATCTTGGGATCACTAGATTCAATAGTGTCCCACACCCCATGTGCTTGCATAAACACCCTCATTTTCATGGACCAAGCAGTATAGTTCTCCCTTGTCAACGTTGGATAACTCAAACCAACAGACCCTCCCTTGAGTTTATTACCATCCATTGTAGCTGTCTTTAATACACCAGATCGAGTATTGGCTCCCAAGCTCTGATACCACTTTGTAGAGCCCAGAAACGTTTTACTCAAATGTATATTGTAAGTCTGCGGAATAATCAACACACATACAGATGAGCCAAAGCTCGGTTTTTGTATTTATTGAATAAAATGCTTGCTTACAATGTGAAACCACTCAATTATCATATGAGTGTAGAAAGGAACTAAATAGCTAAACATACAGCAGTGATTGAGACAAATCAGGAACTCTCCTATTTTAACTCCACTCCTGTATCAACTCCTAAATCAACGCTAACAACCACGACCTAAACTTCCTGCCTCAAATAAATCAGTGACAGCAATTTATTTGCAGATATAGTAAATAAGCAATAAATAAATAAAACAAGTTTAGATTATATTCTAACAAACACAACCTAATTATACTATAATTACAATTCTTTCTCATGTGCAGTAATTTTTATAGGTTGATAAACATCAGGGACAAATCTTTATTTGTTCATGAATGAAAAATATGGCAACTACTTGGCTAAAGTTAAAAAGATTCAACTGTCTGCTAGATAGCTAGCTCACACCTGTCAATGTGCTAGCACTTTGTTTCAGTGTTCTTTTACATACTGTTGTGTAGTTTAAGATGATTAAAAAAAGAGCACAGAATTCACCCGAGACCTTATAGCGCTAATATAAGGATAATACAAGGATAATAAGTAAATAAAATCAACAGATAAATCAGGTAAGAATCAGAAGTCGAAAGACTTTCCTCTGAGAGGAAGCTCAATATGTTTGGAAATACCAAGTGCTCAAACATTCATCACTTGGACAAGAATAAAACCATATTGAAGTATATCGATGTTAATCCTATATCGAGAAGATACAAAATGTTATCCCCTTATTAGTCACAAATAGATTGTATTCTTCAAAGGAATCTATCATATTTCTCGTCAGATCCCCTTTACTTTGAGCTTGGCATGCCATTTAATTGTTTGTAAAATGATCTGACTGATTTCGTACTATTACCTTGATTAGATGGAGATTAGGGAATTCAATGAGAAAGTGACTGAGCTAACTGTATCAAGAGAGAAGCTAGAGATAGAGAATCAACAACTTGCAGAAGAAAGTTCATATGCAAAAGGGTTAGCCTCTGCCGCAGCAGTGGAGCTGAAGGCACTATCGGAAGAAGTTGCAAAGCTGATGAACCATAATGAGAGACTAACTGCAGAGATGGCAGCACAATAGAGTTCCCAGATGCAACGCAAATCTTTTGTTGGCAATAGAAACGGCAGAAGGGATGTGAATACCAAACAACATGAGCAAGGCATAGTAAACCCAGAAATCAAGAGAGAACTGGCTTTATTACGCGAAAGAGAGCATTCATATGAAGTTGCTTTAGCAGAAAAGGATCAAAGAGAGGCTGAGCTTCAAAGGAGAGTCGAGGAATCGAAACAAAAAGAGGCTTATCTTGAGAACGAGCTTGCAAACATGTGGGTCCTTGTAGCGAAACTGAAAAAATCACAAGGATCTGGACTAAATGCTTCAGAGTCAACTAGAGAAAGCCCGATAGTTGATGACGATTATGAAATTTGGAACGGTTCAAAACAAACAAAGAACTTTCTATGATGTGTAAATATAATACAGAGGGACTGTGCTTGTTCTGTTTTTAGGGTGTGTGCTTTCCAGATGCTGGCAAGAATATCAAATATGTTTTGTGACAGTAGACAATATGCGTGTAGCCTTTTTTTAGTAAATAAAACAGAAAGGAAAAACCGAAAAAGACAAATTCACATACAAAAGAGTCTAATTCTCTTCAGAATACTTAAAATGTCTCAACTGAGTCGAGTCACATCCCATATGATACAAAAAACAAATGTTTACTCCTTTAATGAAGTGATCAATCGCATAGGCTTACCAAGTGGACAAGTTTGGTTGTCTGTATAAATGGACTTCATTCCTCGAAGCCAAACCATATTTGGTGTGTATGTAAAAAGATTTGACAATTGAAAGGCATCTTCACCGAGAAGACACTTGAACGTTTTTGTTTTGTGATCATAGTAGCGGATCTTATGATTTTCAAAGAATACAATCTCCTCACCGTACTTGAAACCTTGTTGCAGGTACTGAAACCGTTCAAATTGTTCAAAGGGGCCAACCTGATGCATCTTAATCCAAACATCACATCCCGTTTCCTCGTCCAAACAATACACATCGAGTTTACCAGTTGCAGATGGTCGATATGCCAACAAAGCAAGAATATCTCTCATATTCACGAATTTAAAAAACATTCTATATTCACGACTTTGTGCATCAGGGATAAACTCGGGCAACCACTTGAACTTGTTACTCGTAGCATCAAACTTGAGCGCAATCAAAGATTTAACAAAGTTTTTCTTAACGGATGGATACGTCCCATAGAAACAAGTCGTCCCAAATGTCAAAAGCTTGATCTCATCGTCTGAGTATGTAGAATATGTCCAATAAGGACAATCCTTGACATAAGTAGCCGGAACAAATATTGATTTCTCATTTTTCTCCATAAGAAGCTCATGATGAGGAACGGATAGTTGAATCCATGAAGTGGAATTAGAGGAGTAAACAGCACAAAAGTCTAACAACGAATAGCAGACTACGACCTTGTAATCATTACTGACAGGATCAAAACCGGCTCCAATTAGAGTTGGATAACGACTAAAACCACGTTCTGGTGGAAGATTAAATTCCATAGATTGGCGAATTGCGGGGTTCCATAGAGACACTCTTTTAGGGCAAACAAGTAGACAGACTAAGCCATTAACGGAACCAATCAAAGAGTAACCATGTCTAGGGAGTACAAAAGTCTCTTGGTCTCGAGAAACAATGGTGATATTGCTTTTGTTACCGGCATTTTTATTAGATACAAAACAGTCATAGTCAATAGGGTTTTGCATGGAACTGCGAGTGTGGTGTTTTTTAATAAAGTGTGAATCAGAGAGCAGAGACAGCCATGATTTAGATACAGATTTAAAACGTACAACCGATTTGATGGGCAGTAGTGTGAGTATCTCATCGATTATTACTTCTTCAGGCAGCTGATGATCATCCCTAGTCAATCTTCTTCTTTTTTCTCCACCAACACGAAGCAGCTCCGTCGTTAGACTTTTCCTTTTTAGTCTCTTAATTGTTTGCTCCGTCGTCGTTAGTCTTTTCCCTTTTCCTCCAACCGGCAGCAGTCTCTTTGTTTTTCCACCAACAAACATCTCTCTTTTCCTTCTTCGAGGCAGCTCCGTCACCGCTCTTTTCCTTTTTCCAACCGGCAGCTCCTCCATGGTCAGTTTTTTCCTCTTTGCACCAATCCTCCGTGGCATCGTTAAAACCCTAGTCGGGGAATGGACAGCAGATACAGCCATAATAATCCTCCGTGTCAGTTTTTTAATATTGCTAGCCAGACTATAGGGTTTTAAATACGATTTTTCTTTTTAAAATTTGTTTGTGTTCAAGAAATTTCGAATAAGAATAAGATTAGATATTATTGTAAAAAAGGTATGTCTTAAATTTACCTTATTTAATTTTAATTATTTGCCTATATATAAAAAAACTCTTCAAAACACAAAAAGGAGCACATAGAAAATCTAGTCAAGGTACATCTTTAATTTTTTATTCTTCTTGATCTGAATAATAACTTATTATATGTGTATACATGCTTGTAGTGCTAAGTTTCCGGCCTGCTTTGTATATAACATAATCAAATATTTATCTTGTGTTTAGTTGTGTTTATAGGATGCATGCTCATGGTTAATTAATAGTACTTGACTTGTGTTTGTTATTATTTATTTTTTGTGAATATTATTCATGCTTTGTATTTGTTTAAGTCCAAATAATTAAGCAGTTGACAGTAAAATTAGTATATTGTTTATTAACATTGGACTCAACTCTTATGAATTCATAGTAGCTGCGGTTAGTGATTACAGATTTTGATTGTTTGTTAATCATGCTTAGATTAAATATTGTTAATCACTGACACTGATTTAAGATGTTTTAAAAGGTCACGTACTATCTCAGATGAATTGTTCCCAACATCCTATCCTCATTCATGTGTGTGTGCTAATTAACTCCTATATACTATCTTATTTCATCTTGCAGTCCATTAATTGATCGAGTCTTCCACTCATCTCGTTGTGAGCCGAATTCTAATACAATGTTAGATCCACACGGGTTCTCATGCGCATCAATAATTACTGGAGCAAGTCGACAAGTGAACTTCTTTGACATGAGTAAAGATGAAATTAAAGGTGTTTATCCTAGTGCACAATTATACACGTACGCTACTGGTTGTGGAAGATGGCTTCCCTTTAGTTTTGATTATAGTTTGGAAAAAAGATGTGTTCCCTCGACTGAACTTACGATTAAAGCAATCGATCAAGCAATAAAAGATGAAGTCAAAGTTATTTCAATGTCGATAGGAGATCTGGTGAAAAATTTTCACAACATGAAGCATCGACAAGAGGATATTGTTGGGATGTGGACTTTATATGCATACGGACAAGGAGTGCTAACGTGCACGGCTATGGGCAATGACGGCCCAGTTGAAGAATCAGCCATATACGGTTGGCCATGGGGACTCACGGCCAACCATCAGCTGTATGGTCGGAACATCCCAAATGGAAACCATCAGCTGTGAAGTCGGCTTTGATAACCACAGGCAATCATACAAATATGGCTCTAGTAATAATATGTGAGATACATGATGTCATTTTTTGCTATCTCTTAAACATGTTTTTATGTAGCTAAGAGTTGTGCTGAAAGATTAATCCCAGGCAATGAATTTGCATATGGGGCCGGCTTAATTGACTTAGAACGTGCTAAAAATCCGGGCCTTGTTTACGAGGAAAGTTATGATCGCTTTGTAGATTACGTGAAGGGTGAATGTGAAATATATGACCTCAACCTGGCAACTTTTGCAGCATCTTTTTCTTATTCTCATAAGAAGTGCATTAGGAAATTTGCTCGCAAACTCAAAGATGTGACTCTTGGGGAAGGTGAGGAACAACATTACACATGTAAAGTCACATACTTTAATAGATCATTAGATCCCAGTGTTAGGATTACAGTGGAGCCTCCTGCTTTAACGTTTAAACCTGGGGAGGAAAAGGAGTTTGTCTTGAGTGTGGAAATTCAACCACATGAAGATAAAGGGCTTTACGTCTCTGCAATGTTGAAGTGGGATCCAGACGAGGATGGTCAATCAGTTTGTAGCCCTATCCATCTATACCATCATAGTATGCTTGACGAGCCTGTATGGTATGACAAGCCAGAAATTCAAGTGTCTACACCTGTAGACTTTAACTTTTGCTAGACAATTTTTTCCCCGAGGCTTAATCTTTTGTTGTATGAGAATGTATGATAAGAACAGTTCCCACACATCAAGTCTAGCAAAAAGTTTTTACATATATCTAACTCATGCGTGTTGTAGTTACTGTGATGATAACAAAAAGTTCATCTAGGTACATATCAGATCTAGCTTCATATTTATAACTATATCTAGAGATGTAGCTACCTAGCTAGATGTTTATAAATTTTAGTTATATTTATAAAAGAAAGTAAGGATGATATATATATATATATATATATGTAGGTATACTGTTGGAGAAAAATCCGAAACTAACAAAACTGTAACTGCACGTGCGTACGTCGTGAGTACGGGGCAAGTACGGGTCGAACCACAGAGAATGCGAATCAAGTTTTTAATTTAATAAACTAACAAAAACAATTAACTATCACTCAAAAATATCACTTTTAATAGATCTAAGGAACGGATTTTACATATATATAGGTATACTGTTGGAAAAAATCCGAAACTAACAAAACCGTAACTGCACTGACGTAGTGAGTACGGGGCAAGTACGGGTCGAACCACAGAGAACGAGAATCAAATTTTTAATTTAATAAACTAACAAAAACAATTAACTATCACTCAACAATATCACCTTTAATAGATCTAAAGAACGGATTTTATTGGTTAAACACGAATATCATATCATAAACATATATTTTTAATAACAAATAAATTCACAAGTATTTAGAGTAAAGACATCCAATGACTCCAAATCAAGTTTCATTCAAAATCTTAAAAGTATTTCACATTTATTTTACCAATTAAATCAGTTCTCAAAATCATATGGATCTTAACTATACGAACTCCCAACTCTATTTGTGTGGCTCGCATGAAAATACTCACATATATGCATGATATTGAAGATAATCAATAAAACAAACATGTAACAATTAAAGCGCATACACCATGATATCGATCGGGTCTCTTTAGCCAATACATCCACCCCTTAGAGAGAGCTTAGTTGCACATCATCGAGACCATCATGGTATAAGAAAATAAAGAACTCATACCTAGAATTAAGACGAACTTGAAGTTTTTTATTAATAATAAAATCTTGGATACAGGGGAGAAAAATGAAAGAGATACAAAAGAGAGAAGTAAGAGATGTGTTTTTACAATGAGGCTAGGGGGTCTATTTATATTAAAAACCTACACATAAGCATTAATTACAAAGATCTCCTTATTGATTTACAACGATCCTTCGTGATCACGTGCTTACTCAGATTTCCCTCTTTAAAAAATTTCTCGCTTGATTTACCCCGATCTTGCTGACTCGTGATGACATATCACAATATTGCGACTTGTGCTCCAGTTATTTCTATTTAATGGAAAATCCCGAAAAATCTTCTTAATAACTTGTGGTCCAGTAATTTCTTAATAATCTTTTTTATAAGGATGGGAATGTGGGAGACTACGAGTGAGTAAGATGAAGAAGTTTCTTTGAATAAGTATTCTTCATAAGAACATTGTATGCATGTACTGAATTTTAAGATGCACGCACAACTAGTTATGCAATGAACAACTAAACAATCAAACTTTTACATGGATCTGTCCGTATTACAGTTTAAGGCGGTTTAACTGCAGTTGTGTTCATTTTAGGATGGACAGTTAAGATTTATGCTGCTTGTACACATGTAGTTGCAGCGAAGATCATTTGTATACCAAGTAATCCTGAACATTATTACCACATAACATTAAAATTTATCTCAGGTTTGTGTAGTAACATATGCAGTTGTATGTAGTAATATTAGAGCAAGTCCAATGCTAGATGCAACATTACTATAGTTATTGCTATAATATAATATCAAAAAGTGCATTTTGGTTCTAAAATAAAACTTGCTCTACGATGCTAGTTGCATAAGTAGTTTCAAATTTAACTAACTCTCTTTATTTTTACCTAATTCTTTTAACTTTATTGAATGTTCTCAACAAACTTTCACCATCTCATTTAAACAAGTTTCACCAATTTTATTTTATGTCCAAATTTTGTTTTCAAACTACTACAATGAGCAACTTAAAAAAAAGAATTCAGGGAGGAGATTTCAATGAAAACTCCTCTGATGAAGAAGGATACTCCATTTTGCAAGCACTAGTAGTGACCAACTATCAAAATATGCAAACAAGACAAAACCAGGGAGGTCATACTGGTTCCGTTCGTGGTCGATCTTATATTCGCCGTGACAGAATTGCTGCCAAAGAAGGAATCCATTCTGACTATTTTTCAATGCAACCACTTTTCAATGATCAAATCTTTCGCCAACATTTTCGGATGTCAAGTCCTTTGTTTAAGAGAATTTTATGTCAATTGCAGCGACATGACAATTATTTCAAGACTAAATTTGATGTTGTTGGTGCTGATGGTTTGCCCGGTATCCAAAATATGACAGCATCATTACGAATGCTCGCATATGGAACGTCAGCTGCCAGTGTTTTTAAACATCCCCGAAATTTGTTGCAGCACTTTTGAATTATTTGCCAACGAGATTTCATGCTTGCCTCCGATCGTTGGCTATCATTTATTTTTTCCTTATATTCTTGTAGCACTCGAGCCCAAAACTGACTTCGAGGCTAAGAATTACCGATTATTGGATCTTCAGTGACACTCAAGTAAGCTCGACAAATAGCTTCATCTTGCTCGGGAGTGAAAAGATTTTCCTCTTATTGATAACATATCTCTTAAGCAGCTTTTGAAAAATAGTCTTTTGCAACATTAGCATACACATTTATATATACAATGTCACCCGAAACTCCCTTTTGCATTATTATTGGTTGCTCATTCTCCATAATTTTTTTGATTTCTCATTTAAAAAGCTTTTCTGGAGAATTTCCGTGTACCTTTTTTTTGCTAAATCAATTGTCGTGTACCTTGTAATTTGTAGACTATGGTTTCGAAAGCTTTTATCATTTTTCTTCTGGCTAAATAGGTTGCCTTTAGCATCACCATTCACCTCAGTCTTTTGGTATACTTGTTGGCAATATTTATCAAGAACAATAGCGGTTGCAATTAGGTCAACTTTGAGGTGCTAGCTGAAAACTCTTGTTGCTGTTTATTGCACCATTTCTATGGCGGCATAACCTCTTGTGTCTAACGTGATCCAGTGTCTTGCATAGATGTATTGTACTCCATCCGTTTATCTGTTTGTTGACTTTTTAGGGTCAAATTGATCCAATCTTAATGAAAATTTTCTATAGTAGTAAGTTTTATCACAAAAAATTAAACAAAACAAATAAATTAGGACGAAGGAAATAATAAAGATACCATTTGACTGGCCTACTCAAATTCTGCAACTTCACGCTTTTCTTTAGATGGAGTTATCAAGTCATTGTATAATCAGATATATTGTTATAGCACCTTGCATAGTATAAATCGAACAGAGAGCACCCATTACATTTTTGTTGGATTGTTTTGCTAAATTATTTTTCCGGCATTAATAAGCGAAATTCTGTTTAAGTGGTACACAAATATTAAATTTGGCTCGCAAAGGTTGACTCAGTTGGTTAAGTATCTAGTTCTTTAAATGCGATTTACCTTGTTCATGTGGTTTGCAGGCAAGGTCGTGGGAGGTAGCAGGTGCGGGTTCTCTATGATAAGAAAACGTATTAAACCCACCAACTTTGATTTCACTTACCCAGTGCGCACCCGAAGAATAGCGACGGTTCTCTACAATAAAAAAAGTATTAAATTTAGTACCACCAAATTTGATTTAACTTATTCTCTATCTTATAATTCCACTTTTGTATTTTTTTAAATTCTACTAAAATTTTTGGTTACACCCTTTATTTTATTACTGTATGTGTATCTTAATTATATTTTTATATATCTTAAGATTATATTAAGTTTGGTTTTATTTTTGTCATTTTATACTTCTACATGTCTTCTGCTAAGTTTAATTTTATTTTTATTTCCTTATACTTCTACATGTCTTATGACTCTATTAAGTTTGGTTGATTTTTCTTTATGCCTTTTGGCTTTAACCGTAGTGTTCTTAATTTTTTTATGTATTTCTAATTCAATATATTATACGTTTTTGGTTTCATCAACTTTTAATTTCACTCCTTCTTAAATTTCATTATAACTCTAAATGTATAATTTTTATTTTTCTTTTACTTCTATATGACTTATAATATTATACTAGCCAATAACTCGTGCGATTCACGATTGTTTTAAATAACTGTAATTATATTTTTTAATTTTAATATTCTATTAATTATTTTATTTTAATAATTTTAACATAATCAATATGGGAAATCATCTTTAATTCAATTTTAACCTTGGTTTAGCCTTCAATTGTACCCATTATTTTGTTATACCTAAAACACATTATATCGACAAAATCCACGTAATTATATTCAAATTTTATTATCATTTATTAATGTTCAGATATATTATAGATATATATTAAACCATAATATATATATATATATATATATTAGCTGGTCTAATTATTTTTTGATTTATTCTTTTATCTTGGATTACTTTATAAATTTATTTTAGCTCGGGTGATAGTATATTATTTTTTGTTTATCCGGCCATATCTTACGAATTAACGAATTGTGTCCAGTTTTATTTTAATAAAATAATATTATCTCTAGTTTCGTTTTTATAAAATAATATGGATATTGTAGCATAGAAGAAAACCTTTCATTATATAAGACATTTATATCAACCAAATTCAAATAATTATATTTAATTTGTCTTTTTTATATTTTAATTCGGGTTGAATATTATTTAAGTTTAGCCTGGATAAGTAATATATATTATTTGTTTTAACTCGATGTCATTATATCAACCAACGAATTAGTAGTATTTAGTTTCAGTCTGGATGAGTACTATAACTATATATTTTTTTAAACAGCACCGAGTAATATTTATTATTGTGTTTTAACCCGATATAACGAATCAACTAACTATATTTAGTTTTTTTATTTTTATTTTTAACCAGGATTAGTAGTATAATATTGTTTAAACATGTATGAATAGTGTATACTATTTTCTTATATCACGGGTGGTCATTCTATCAACCAATTATTCTAATTCTAATCTTGTTTTAGATCAGTTCGATAGGATAACTTTTTAGGCCCGGGTGATTAATACATATTTTTTTTCTAGCAAGAAATCATTATACATATTTAATTATTTTGTTTTTAAACCAAATTTCATTTCATTTAGTTTATATGTGGGAGGAACAAGAATATTTTTAATAAATAAATATATTTTAAAATATACGAATAACTTAATTCTTGCTTATATATGATTCGTAGAATAAATTTGAGAATTTTGATACTTTTTAAAGATTTTATGATCCGTTTGAAATTTAAATCAAGTATTGTTTTTTTATTTTATTGATAAATATAATTAAAAAAATGAATTATTTACTTAAAAGTCATATTTAAATGTTTCATATATATATATATAAGAAACTAGCAAATATATGGGTATTAATTATATTTTGTGGAATATGTGATGTAATGACTAGTAAAAGTAGCAAATATATTTGGGTGTTTGTTATTTTGCGTAATTATATGTTGAGTTGAATGTTATGTAATTAACTGAAAATTGATAGGATAAGAATTAAGTTGTTTCTTAATTTGGGTTGGTTTGTTATTGGATTATGGGTATTACCCAATTGGGTTTTCAATTAGGGTTTATAGCCAAATTGGGTCTTGGGAGAAAGAATGGTGAAAATTGGGTTTTCAAATTAGGGTTTATAAGTTCTACTATTACTGTATTATTATTATTATTATTATTATTATTATTATTATTATTATTATTATTATTATTATTATTATTATTATTATTATTATTATTATTATTATTATTATTGTGTTCTGAGAATTATTTCATATACAGAGGTTCAGAAAGCATATTTTTATTTTAAAAAATAAAAAAAACTGGTTGAAATACCCATTTTGAGAACGGATATTCGGACATATACCTAATCGGAGAAAGCTTATTTCGTCGATATTTTTTGAGCTTATTTCGTCGATATTTTTTGAGCTTATTTCGTCGATATTTTTTGCTGTATTTCTCAAATTTGGTATTTTGGTCACCAATTTTAAAAAATGTCGTATTTTTGGCCACCGTCCCCTTAAATCATCTAATTTTCAAAATAATAAAACTAAGATCAACTATTGATTGCCAAAACAAATTGATTTTCGTTAAGCCTAATTTTTTTTGCAGAAATTGGTTTTGCCAAAATCTTGTGCTTTTAAGTTTTAAACACGCATTAAAAGACCTAGGCATTCTCTATTATAGCCTCTTAAAAACTTTAGCCATAACACAAAATAAACTTTTATTAGAACATGAAGTACTGAATAAGAAAAATGTTGACAGATTGACAGTGTCTTGAACAATATATCAGCTGCTCATCAATGCATGCAGAAACTGGCATGTCTTAGCTTTGTGCATCAAGCTGCAGGAAGAATTGAGAGTAAAAAACTTGCGCATGCAGATCTTGAAATCCTTGCAGTTGCAGCTTAATAATTGATAGAGAACTTCTTCATCTTGGTTATGATCAGTCTGAATGTGGGATAGCAATTTGAAAACCAGGGAACTCTTAATACACTACTTCGTAATACTCAACCTAATTCTATATGATTGTGTAGTTTAAGATGATTGAATAAAGCACACACAATTCACCCGAGACTTTATGATTAAGTTGGAACATGAGTTTCATAGTAAATAAGAAGAATGCATAGAGAATGGAAGTAATTTCTCGAGTGATTCAAGATTCAAGATTCAAACTTCCAGAAGCAGCACTCACAATTAGGTCAGTTATTTCAACTACATTAATTCTGATAAAAAATGGCCTCAAATAGAAAAAAAAAATAAAGGTTTGCATTTATAACATTTGAAGTCACCTGTTCAATATAAGGATAATAAGTAAAGAAAATCAACAGATAAATCAAGTAAGAATCAGAAGCCGAAAGACTTTCCTCTGAGAGAAAGCTCATTGTGTTTGGAAATACCAAGTGCTCAAACATTCATCACTTGGACAAGAGTAAAACCAGATTTGAAGTATCATAGGCCTTATGAATTATGAAATGTAGGAGTTTTGGTTTTCCTCCCATACTGCTACATTTGATTGTTTTTGCATAGGTTCCAGAATGCCTTGAGCTTGCAAATACATATGACTAACATCAGGGTTTCCATTGCCATTTTCTTTTGAGGTGCTTGAAAATATAAAGATTCAACTGTATGTTAAGATTGCTAGTCCACACTTGTCAATGTGCTATCAACACTTTGTTACAGTGTTCTTCTACATTTTGTCTTCTATAGTACCTGGCCTTTGTGTTTTCTCTACAACAGAAATCACATAATATCTTAATGACACAAATAAGACGCGAAATTGTTTGATCATAAGCAGACCCCCAACTACAATGCTCATTGTGTAGTTTAAGACGATTGAACAAAGCATGCAGAATTCATCCGAGACCTTATCAAGTTGGAATATGATTTTTATATTAAACAAGAAAAAATCATAGTTAATTGAAGTGATTTGTCAATTGATTCAAGATATCAACATCGGAAGCAGCACTCACAATTAGGTATAAATATTTCAACTACAATAATTCAAAAAAAATTGGCCTCAAATAAAAAAAAGTTTGCATTTTAAACATTTAAAGTCACATGTTTTATACAAAGAAAATAAGTTAAGAAAACATATCAATATCAAGTAAGTATCAGAAGTTGATAAATTTTCCTCAGAGAGGAAGCTTATTGTTTTTGGAAATACCAAGTGCTCAAAACATTAACACCTGGAAACGCAACCAGAATATTGAAGTATCATAGGCCTTACAGAACCCTACTGATCCTATTTGAGAAGATGGAAAATTTTATCCCCTTATTAGTCGCAAATAGATTGTATCCTTCAAAGGAATCTCTCTTATTGCTTGTAAGTTCCCCTTCATTATGATGGATAAACTTGACCAAATTATTACCTCCAGCAGAATCCTATGATGGCAGAAAATCTGATTTAGATGCATCCGCAAGAGCAAATGGACTACCAGAATGGAAACAGGAGAAACCCTTATCGGCAGCCAGTGAGATGTCGGAGTTTAGGTTTTCCTCACCTGCTGCTGCATTTGGTCCTGTTTCTCTGGAATTCCTTGAGCTTGCAAATACATAAGACCAACATCTAGGTTTCCGTTGCCATTAATTTTTTTTGATACTTCTCCTGGGGTGTGAATTCTTTGCCCTTCTAACAAGCAGCTTCTGAAAGGCTCACCTCCATTTGCTATTTGCTTGTCATCCATCACAACTTCTTCACATTCACGAACACCAGTCTGTAGGCGTAGTGGGGCATCTGTACCGTCTGCATATTCTGAACTCTGACATGTTTCTTTATTAAGATGGAATCTATTGTGGCCATTATTTCCCCTTCCTACAATAAGGCACCTACATCATAACAATAGTATATCCTTCATACCAAATTTTTTTGACAAATAAACCCTGGTTTATTGCTAATATCAACTAAGAAACTTGAAATAGAATTTTTCAGTTAAACTTGAAAAACAAATTGATGGCTATTGTAAACCCTATTTCTGTCCAAAATTAAATATTGTGTAGAACAGTGTAACTGCAAATTTCAGTATTTCCGTTAATTTCTCCAGAACTATTATACATTCCCATTTCATGCTTCCAGTAACTTTTCCTGCAAGACCCTGACAAAAGAGCAATGTCAGTGGTCCTAAATTAATCCCAAATTTTTCCTCAAATCGTTTTTTATTGAGAGCTCTGGAATTACTCGGGACAACAACTACGCTTTTAAGCATTAAACATGTATTGAACCACAACCTTCGCATTCTATTTATAGCTTTTTGAAAACTTGATACATAAACATAGAAAAAGCCTTTCCATCATAGAGGAAAGGGGTGTTTTTTACTGGGAAAGGGGTGTCTTTCACATGTTTTTGGCCGTATTTCCTCCATCTAAATCCATCATCCATGTTATCAATATCAGTCCTGGTGAGGAAAGCAAATTTATTCTCTTTTTTCTTTTGGGTGCTCATATTTTTGGGCTTGAACCTGCAAATCAACATACCCCAAAGACGACGACATTCATTAAACAAAAATTCATCACATTAAAAATTTAAAGAACAAAAGTAAATGACTGATCAACGGACGTAGAGTGTGATTACCTTCTGGATCCCCTTAAAAGAGCTCGACTGAATGTAGCAATCCAAAAGAGTGAGGGACTCATCCCTAGTTGTGGTCAGACATCCCCAAGGATGAACGGAAGGATCTTGATCATCACATTGAGATAAACCACCAACAATTTGAGATTCTTGAATTCCCGGTCTGTTGCAAGAAAGATGAGCAACAGCTCCGTCCTGCTTGGAAGACTTCCCATACTTGAAGATCCCGGAAAACTCTTCATCCAAAAAACGAAAACATCTGGGACAAAAGATGACCTTGCGAACTTGCTTCAGGAATGTTTGTTTATCAACTTTCAAAAGCTCCTGACGCCCATGTCGTGGCAAACCGTTCCAGAACTAAATCTACAGAAAAGAAATACATTTGATATCAGTCACAACAACATATTAAATGTAACACAAACTGAATACCCGCACTCCAGTTCAATCTCAGACAAATCAACATATCAATAAATAATTAGTACTCTTCATAGTAAATACTAATAACAATTAAATTAAAAATTGCTCAATGACAAGGAAATCACTGTCATAAAATCAAAGTTGTCCCGTTTTAATTTATATTTGACTTTTCAACACGTTGATAAAAAATCACTTAAAATGGGACGGAAGTGGTAGTTTAAAAAAACAAACGTTCTTGAAATCAAATAACTAGGCATATAAATCAAACCACACACACAGAATTGAAAACAATGTAGATTCGCTAACATCAAGTATGGACACAATATTTTTGTTCAATCTCGACAAATCAAACACACACACATAATTGAAAACAATATACCTTCGCTAACATCAGTTATGGACACAACATTTTGGTTTAATTTCAACAAACCAATTAATAAATGGTACTCTTCATAGTAAATACTAATAAAAATTTAATTAAAAATTACTCCATGATAAGGACATCATCAATTCTACACCCACAAAATTTACTCCCATTTTAACTGATGTTTCACTTCTCAACACGTAAATAAAAGTCAATTAAAATGGGACGGACATAGTAATCAGAAAAAAATAAGATCTACCGAAATCAAACAACTAAACATATAAATCAAACCACATACACAACATAACACAAAACACACTCATGATTGAAAACAATGTACCTTCTGAAGCTGATCAAAGCTAGCTTTAGTTGTCGACATGGCCTCATTTCCGTGTGTTGATTTCTCCATCTTGGAAACTCGACACCTTGTACAATGTATTCACGTTCAATGACTGATCATTAACAAACAAAAGACAAGCAGTTGTGATTTATATATTCATGATCTCGAAAATTATAAATCATACAAATAATCTATCAAGTACACGAAGTTGATTGAAAGATCAAGGGAACAAACATAAAGAACTACAAAAACATAAAACGTACAGATGATAGCGCTGACAAGTGCTTGAAAGTACTCTGTAATATTTGAGCAGTGCCTGCACATACATTTATAGTAGATTTCAAGTTGACTAGGTGTGGTGATAAGAAATTATAACCAGCTGTTTTCAGACCATGGTTTTTTGGATTTTTTTTTTATTTACTTTTCGAATATCTTAGGGATTATTTCATTCATATTATTAATGAAAGATACACTCATTTTATTTTCTTTTTTGACTTTTTGAGATCTTTTCTTGAGCGTATTAATTTGTTTTAGTATCCGCAATAAATAGTGAGAATCCATTATATATTGTGTCGATTTGGGTTGGTTGGGATAGCAACTAAATTCTACAAATCATAAAGATGTCAAAAAATTATATATGGAACACAAGTGAATTCATTAATATTGTCTTTGGCATGGATAGTGATGTTATTTACAAGATAATTGAAGCTTAAATATTAAATTTTGGAGTTCATCTATCAATTTCCAATATTTATTAGATAAACTATAGGTTTTGAAAGTTATGATCGGAGTTGTCAATTTAAATTTTCAAATGAATTTTATTATTAATATTTTGAATTTGAAATAAAATTCAAATCCAAATCTATGTTACTTATTTGGTTAATTCCAATCTTTCAAACAAAATCCAGTTCTCAAGTGTTTGTATTTTAAGCTCTGATATCTTTGGGAAATGATATCTTTGGTAAATGACAACAATACATGATATTTAGATTTCATTTTAGAAGAAGTATCTATGTTTTCTATGTTAGATATTGATTGAAATTAGTAGTATTTTGATCATAGATTTTGAAATTTTGTAATGATCTTTAATAAATAAGAGTGCTTAATATTTTATTATAATTTTAACGAGATTCAATGATGAAGCATGTTGTAAATTTTTTCTTGCTTGTTTTCTTTTATAAAAATCGATCTCATATCTTTTAAATATAATGTCTTATTGGGTTGGGCTATATAAGAAAATTGGATCAAACACATAATTTCGTAAGAATTGGACATATGTTGGTTTGGGACTTATAGCGAGTCCAGGAACAAAATAAAAAATAAAATTTGTTTAATGATCCGACTCTGACAAGTGATCAAAGGTCTGAATGTCTGATAATCCACAAGCAGCATTCACAAATTATGCCCGATAATCCCCACTAATCCATTTATTTTTACAAAAGAAATGAACTGATATGCTAAAAAAATCAAACGACTTAAATTCTTAACTGCACTATTTACCAAAACGAAGATAAATGAAACAATCAAGCATCAGAAACTGATAGATTTTCCTATGAGAAAAAGCTTAATGGTTTGAACATGGAGAGGACACATTCCAGACTGAAGTATCAGAGGCCATTAGAACGTTCTCATTCCTAACTTAGAAGATAGGAAATTATATTCCCTTGCACGACGCAAATAGATTGTATTCTTCAATGAAATCTTTTGTATTACATGTGAGATTGCCTTTACTATCTTGGTTAGTCTTGCCTTTACATGTGAGATTGCCTTGTCATTAGCTTGTGATGTGTCGATGTTTAAGTTTTTCTCGACTGATGCATTTGCTTGTGTTTGCGTAGGATCCTGCTTTGGTTGAACATCCCTCTGCAGGCTATGGGAGGGTAATGCAGCTAGATGGATGCACTGAGCTTGCAAATTCATATGAGTAACATCAGTGTTGTCATTGACATTTTCTTTTGGTACTATTGCTGGAACATAAATTCTACTCTTGTCCAACGGGCAGCTTCTAATAGGCTCACCTCCAGTTTCTATTTGCTTTTTATCCACCACAGAGTCTTCGCATTTGTGAACCCTGACCTGAAGGATTTGTGTGGTTTCTCTCTATTCACGGATTTTTTACTACCACAACTATATATTAGTAATGTAGTCTGTTAGAGTGAGCTTATTTCCCAAGTTAGATCGTCTGGACATATTGAAAGAGGCATAATGAGGCTTACAAATATACTCAATGAAAAATCCCATGATTCATTGTCATATTCAGGACCGTTTGAGCTTGTATACAAGTTTATCATCTTACAATTATTACAGTCAACCATTTCAATCACCAAATCCAGGTCTTTATCAGTTTCAAGAGGAATAATATTATCGGGACACATACCTACATTTTCATTTAGAAACAACCAAATATCCAC
Source organism: Apium graveolens (assembly GCF_009905375.1). Lineage (NCBI taxonomy): Eukaryota > Viridiplantae > Streptophyta > Magnoliopsida > Apiales > Apiaceae > Apium > Apium graveolens. The sequence continues at coordinate 239,992,865 of NC_133656.1, forward strand.
TGTTTGAGTAGTACACCTTACTTGGCCAAGCATAATTTCAATTTCAACTAAGTTAAATTTCATGTTTAAGCACATATCAAAATAAGCTATCTCTCCCCGTAAATAACTATTGAATTCCTCGGTGAATTTTCTGCCAAAATGAAGTTTAATTGTAAAGAAACCATACACATCTGCATAAATTTAGGGTTTCACATCAAATAAGGCATATGCATTACACAATTTCTTAACAAGGACCACATCACATATACTAATCAAGTGATGAAATAAAGACATTGGGGACCACATACATAAAATACACTACTTTATACTTCCTATATCTCCCCGCTTCAACCATAAACAAATAACAAAAATCCATACTCCATAAAAATATACATGCACTGCTACTCATATCAACAAATAGAAGACAAAGATGGTTACCCTCGTAGTCAGGAATTTCGTTGCTAGTGGGTAGACTGTAATCCCCAACCTTCGCTCCTTCACTTGATTCGGCCGCATCGTTTGGGTTTTGGGCTGCATCCTTTGGGTTTGGGTTTTGGACTTCTCTATCACCGTCAATAACAATTCTTTATCGCCCTCTCATCGTATAGATTGAATTCGCTAATTTAAGAAATAGGTTTTAGAGAGATAGAGACGATTGATTTAACTTCTAATCATTTGTTTTATGTTTTATTACACCTAATGGACGATCTATTAATTTGGACCTTTTTGCCCTGTCCTTTTTTAACGTTAACGGGGTAATTTAACGGAAGAGGGTCAAAGGGGTGTAACATCTGCCGCCACGAAAAGTAAAGGAATGCGTACTGTTGAGTATACAACAACGAAAGCAAAACCCAAAGCGAATAAACAAGAACAAGAAAATAAACGACAACCACACAAGATAAAGATTTACGTGGTTCTGAAATTCCTACTCCACAAGCCGCACTAATTTTGTATTGATCTCTCACAATGTGTTGTGTTATGATTTTACAATTACATGAGTATTTATAAGAGAAGAAACTAGGCCTAAATCAAAATTACAGTCCAAATCTGAAAAGTAGACTAATCCATAAACTAATCTGAATCTGAATAGTCTATTTTCATGGGCTTAATTAATAGACTCCACAAAACCCAACAATCTCCCACTTGGAGTCTGGCCAATCTTCACTTCACTCTTGTAAGTCTAGTAAAATCAATTCTTCAATCAATAACTCTAACTAGTGCAGCTCCTTCTCATCAATCAATTATGAAGGCCAGTTGAAGCTACGCAAAGCTTCAACTTTTCATTCGTAACCACCTTAGTCAACATATCTGCAGGATTCTTTGAACCCAGGATTTTCTTCAAGGACAAAGTACCATTGCTTATCAACTCTCTTGTAAAGTGATATCTCAGCTGAATATGCTTCGTCCTAGCATGAAACACGGGATTCTTCGCAAGATGAATAGCACTCTGACTGTCGCTATACAAAACACTGTCCTCCTGTTTCTTGCCCAACTCCTCAAGAAAATTTTTCAACCAAATCATCTCCTTGTTAGCTTCAGAGATAACCATATATTATGCTTCTGTGGTTGAAAGAGCAACACTCTTTTGAAGTCGAGACATCCAACTAACTGCGGTGCCACCCAAAGTGAAAATATAACCCGTTGTACTTTTTCTTGTGTCCACACATCCACCCAAATCTGCATCAGAGAACCCTTCCAAGATAACATCTTTCTTACTGAAACATAGTGCAACCTTGGATGTGCCTTTCAAGTAGCGTAACAACCACTTGACTGCTTCTCAATGCTCTCTTCCTGGATTAGACATAAATCTGCTAACAACTCCCACAACATGAGCAATGTTTGGCCTTGTACACACCATAGCATACATTAAACTGCCAACTACAGATGCATAAGGAACTTTAGCCATATTTTTCTTGCCTTCATCCATTTTAGGTGATTGCTTCTTTGTGAGATTAAAGTGACTCGTCAACGGTGTACTTCTAGTCTTTGCATCCTGGACACTGAATTTCTGTAACAATTTCTCAACATACTTCTCTTGAGATAATTTTAAAGTACCTTCAGTTCTATCCCTTATGATGCTCATACCAAGTATTTGTTTTGCTGCAGCCATATCCTTCATCTCAAACTCCTCAGACATCTGTCTCTTTAACCTGTTGATTTCCCTCATATTTGATCCTGCTATCAACATGTCATCAACATACAATAACAATATGATATAAGATGAATCAAACTGTTTAAAGTAACAACAATGATCCATAACACTCCTCGTGTACCCATTCTTCATCATAAAGCTGTCAAACTTCAAGTACCATTGTCTCGATGCTTTCTTTAAACTATACAAGCTTTTTAAGAAATAAAGTTTTTTCTCGGAATATTAATCAAACCGAAAAGACCCCTTAACTATTTAAGGGAGTTACTCGAACGAATCACACTTTTACCACTAAACTATACCCGCTACAATGCGATTATTATATACAAAGGGCCTTTTGTCGAACAGGAATAATTTGGGTTAATCAAGACAAGATCATAAAAAAATCATGAAAATGAGAGTGTTGACGTTTTTCGTGTATAAGCTTGCAAACAAGGTTTTCTTTCCCAGCCACCTGAAATCCCTCTGGCTGAACCATGTAGATGTCTTCCTCAAGATCACCATGTAGGAACGCAGTCTTAACATCTAGTTGCTCTAGATGTAACTCCTCTGCAGCCACAATACTTAGCACAATTCTAACTGTAGTCATCTTAACAACGGGAGAAAATATATCGGTATAGTCAATACCCTTTTTCTATTGATAACCCTTGACTACTAACCTTGCCTTGTATCTCTTGCTTCCATCATGTTCTTCTTTGATCCTGTACACCCACTTATTATGTAAATCCTTCTTTCCTGCTGGTAACTCTGTTAAAGACCAAGTCTCATTCTTCTCAAGAGAACTCATCTCCTCATCCATGGCTGATTTCCACTGAACTGAATCATTCACTTGTACTGCCTCTGAATAACACTGAGGCTCCCCGTCCTCGGTCAATAACATATAATATGATGAAGGAGAATATCTTTGTGGTGGCCTCACACTTCTGCTAGATTTTCTTACCTCAGTCCGTGGAGTTACTGGAACCCTGTCATCAATATACTCCGAACTCCCACTATTTCCTGCAAGATCTGTTTCTGTAATATCTTCAAGCACTGCTTCCTCTTTCTCAGGTTGTTCCTTTATAAACTCATAATCGACTACAAGCTTATCCTTATACACTGCATTCTCATTAAAAGTAACATCTCTACTTCTAACGACCTTCTTAGTCAGTTCATCCCAAAAACGGTAACCCATATCATCTGAGCCATAACCAATGAAGATACACTTCTTTGCTTTCGGATCAAGCTTATCCCTGTCGGAATCTTTAACACGCACATAAGAAACACAACCAAAAACTCGCAAGTGTGAAAGATTTACCTCTTTTTCCTGCCACTCTTCTTCAGGAATCTTGAACCCCAAAGGACTTGAAGGTCCTCTATTTATGAGATACGCAGCTGTGCTAACTGCATCAGCCCAAAACATCTTTGGCAACCCTGCATGTAATCTCATACTCTTGGCCCTCTCATTCAAGGTTCTATTCATGCGCTCTACAACACCATTCTGTTGAGGTGTCTCTGGAATAGTTTTAATCATTCTAATCCCAAATTTCGCGCAATAACTTTTAAACTCATCACTACTGTGTTCACCTCCATTATCTAACATCAAACTCTTCACTTATAAACCGGTCTGATTTTCAACTTCAGTCTTCCACTTCTTGAAAGTAGCAAACACATCTGATTTATTCTTCAAAAAATAAACCCATACCTTTCTAGTGAAATCATCAATGAAAGTGACATAGTAGCGAGATCCACCCAACGACGCAATTGTTGTTGGACCATATACATCTGTATGAACTAGCTCTAACTTCTTAGCTTTGGGGTCCTCCCTGATTTTGCAAAAGTAACACGTTTCTGCTTTCCAAGAACACATGGCTCACAGAATCCAACTTCCACATTCTTCAACTCTGGAATTTTCCCCTTCGAAGTTAACAGCTTCATACCTTTTTCACTCATATGACCAAGCCTTTTGTGCCACAAAGTTGAAGACTCAATCTCATCAGTAACTGCAATTGCTTCATAGCTAGATTGTTCAACAATGTATAAAGTCCCCTTTTTACTCTTCACGAGCAATGACTAGATTCCCCTTTATAACCTTCCACTGTCCGTCTCCGAAAGTTTGACTGTTAAAATGGCAAACGAAATAAAATAATTTTGATATGAAACTTTTCTTATAGCGCTAATATATATATATCTATTGACATCCATACGGTTTGATCGTTGAAAAATATATTTTTAAAAGAAAGCAAAACACCAATTCAGGAATAAACACTAGTTAGCTATACTAGTCAAATTGAAATTTGACTGTTAAAATGACAAACCAAATAAAATAATTTTGATATGAAACTTTGATTATAGCGCTAATATATATATATATATTTATTAACATCCATACGGTGGATTGTTGAAAAATATTTTAAAAAATATATTAAAACACCAATTCAGGATGAAACACTAGTTGTACTAATAACATTTCTTATTAATATTGTGTTTAATAGGAGGATGTTTCAAACTAATTCTTATCTAAATGATAATAATTTTTATTAGTATTATATTTTAAAGGAGAAGGCTAAAATTAATTTTATCTAATTTATAATAAATTTTTATTAGTTTTGTGTTTGACTTGAAAAACGGTTTAAACTAATTTTTATTTAAATTATAATATAAGTTCATATCAGAATTTATAAAAAAACCATCGCAAAGCGCGACTTTATTTACAAGTTTATGACACAATTGAGCAAAATCACAATTTCAAAATTTTATTAAAATAATGAACTATTACAAATTTATTTTGTTAAAAGATTGTACAATATAAATATGATAGAATTTTGTTAAAAGTCATATAAGATAAATTTTATATTTTTAAATTTTTTTCACATGACTATAAAAAGTAGAGATGAGTCATGTTTATGGCAGTTTAATTTAATTATTGTTACAAAGTTCAATTTGTATATATTTTTAGAAAAATTTCAAAATATTTATATATTTATATTATTAGTATTTAATATTTATAATAGTTAATTAATGTAAGCCCATTCCGAGAAACATGTTCATTTTTTATTTGATGAAAATGTAGCACACAGATTGCCAGCATGTCAATTTCCAACCTTTGGTTCTCATTAGTTTGATCTTACGCCTCTGGATTAAGTGACCAAGGACCAATAACCGAATTTTTAATGTTTCGTATTTAATATAATAGTATAGATGTATTAGTTTACTCGTTTTTTAATTACAATTCTTTTATTGATTTCAACTCAGTAATCTTATTTCCCGTATGACTCCATAGTATATTTTTATGAAATAATAAATATTTTGAAATCGTATAATAATTATAATCTTTTTATTATTGTAACGACAACAAATTTCAAGTAAGTATTTACGATAGTTCGCATATAATTTTCTCACAACCTTAAGTAATTATGAGCTTAACAGAAATATTAGTAAATTCGCGGGGCGTTAGAGCGTGTCAGTCTAATGTATATATATCGCGAAATATAATACTTAATAAAAATGGCTTATTTCTAAAGGGAATAATTTTATTTTATTTAATTTATTTCTTTTTATTTTTATTTTATTTATTAATTACACTCCCAGAGTTGGTTTCTATTAAGCGAGAACTATTTAAAAGAAAATATATTTGATGTGTTTCTTACTATATAATGAATCATTTGAGAAATTTGTTAATAATTTGTTGGAGCAAAATTTATATTGATGTAGAGTAGTTTGATATCTTCAACGATTTAAGGATAATGACCGCTTAGCGTTATTTCATTTCATTTAGTTTATATGTGGGAGGAACAAGAATATTTTTAATAAATAAATATATTTTAAAATATACGAATAACTTAATTCTTGCTTATATATGATTCGTAGAATAATTTTGAGAATTTTGATACTTTTTAAAGATTTTAAAGATTTCACTCAGACGTAGCTCCCTTCTTTTTGGGTGTGAAGCAGTGTCAAACCAAAATACCCAACAAACTGTTTTTGCTTTCATTTTTTTATGTTCGGCTTTAAAAGATACTCGTGACCGGGCTTATATAAATAATTTAGTAAGGGCTCGGCCCAAAGCGGACAATATCATACTAATGTGGAGTTAGGCCTGCTCAGCAAGCCCAACAAGTGGTATCAGAGCTATGGTTGAAACGGTCCATAACAATCTCAGATGGGCTCCAGAAGTGACCTGGGAAGAGGCAGATGGGCTTGCCCCAGAATGGGCTCAAGGAAAAGGCAGGGGCCTTCCAGTATGTGCCTAGGGGAGTAGATAGCCAGATGGACTTTCAGTATGGGTCGAGGGGGAGCCTGGTCACACTATCAGGAGGCAGATCCGACAGGTGTCGGGCCCGATATGTGAAGGGGGAGATTGTTAGGAGTTGTCCCACATCGTTTGTGGGAGGGGCAGTTTCCTAGAATATAAGCATCCAGATAACTCCAATTAGTATGAGGCCTTTTGGGAGGTGCCCAAAAATAAACCCGTGCGGGCTCGGCCCAAAGCGGACAATATCATACTAATGTGGAGTTAGGCCTGCTCAGCAAGCCCAACAAGGTATCAGAGCTATGGTTGAAACGGTCCATAACAATCTCAGATGGGCTCCAGAATTGACCTGGGAAGAGGCAGATGGGCTTGCCCCATAATGGGCTCAAGGAAAAGGCAGGTGCCTTCCAGTATGTGCCTAGGGGGAGTAGATAGCCAGATAGACTTTCAGTATGGGTTGAGGGGGAGCCTGGTCACACTATCAGGAGGCAGATCCGACAGGTGTCGGGCCCGATGTGTGAAGGGGGAGATTGTTAGGAGTTGTCCCACATCGTTTGTGGGAGGGGCAGTTTGCTAGAATATAAGCATCCAGATAACTCCAATTAGTATGAGGCCTTTTGGGCGGTGCCCAAAAACAAACCCGTGCGGGCTCGGCCCAAAGCGGACAATATCTTACTAATCTGCTCAGCAAGCCCAACAAGTGGTATCAGAGCTTCAGGTTATAACCGTCCATAACAATCTCACGTGGGCTCAAGAATGGACCTAGGATGAGGCCTTTTGGGAGATGCCCAAAAACAAACCCGTGCGGGCTCAGCCCAAAGCAGACAATATTATACTAATGTGGAGTTAGGCCTGCTCAGCAAGCCCAACAAGTGGTATCAGAGCTATGGTTCAAACGGTCCATAACAATCTCAGATGGGCTCCAGAAGTGACCTGGCAGGCTCCCCCTCGACCTATACTGAAAGTCTATCTGGCTATCTGCTCCCCCGAGGCCCATACTGGAAGGCTCGTCTGCCTTTTCCTTGAGCCCATTCTGGGACAAGCCCATCTGCCTCTTCCTAGGTCACTTCTGGTAACAATCTCCCCTTTCACACATCGGGCCCGACACTTGTCGATACCGCCTCCTTCAGTGTGACCAGGCTCCCCCTCGACCTATACTGAAAGTCTATCTGGCTATCTGCTCCCCCTAGGCCCATACTGGAAGGCTCGTCTGCCTTTTCCTTGAGCCCATACTGGGACAAGCCCATCTGCCTCTTCCTAGGTCACTTCTGGAGCCCATCTGAGATTGTTATGGACCGTTTCAACGGTAGCTCTGATACCACTTGTTGGGCTTGCTAAGCAGGCCTATCTCCATATTAGTATGATATTGTCCGCTTTGGGCCGAGCCCGCACGGATTTGTTTTTGGGCACCTCCCAAAAAGGCCTCATACTAATTGGAGTTGTCTGGCTGCTTATATTCTAGCAAACTGCCCCTCCCACAAATGATGTGGGACAACTCCTAACAATCTCCCCCTTCACACATCGGGCCCGACACCTGTCGATTCTGCCTCTTTCAGTGTGACCAGGCTCCCCCTCGACCCATACTGAAAGTCCATCTGGCTATCTGCTCCCCCTAGGCCCATACTGGAAGGCCCGTCTGCCTTTTCCTTGAGCCCATTCTGGGGCAAGCCCATCTGCCTCTTCCTAGGTCACTTCTGGAGCCCATCTGAGATTGTTATGGACCGTTTCAACCATAGCTCTGATACCACTTATTGGGCTTGCTAAGCAGGCCTATCTCCACATTAGTATGATATTGTCCGCTTTGGGCCGAGCCCGCACGGATTTGTTTTTGGGCACCTCCCAAAAAGGCCTCATACTAATTGGAGTTGTCTGGCTGCTTATATTCTAGCAAACTGCCCCTCCCACAAATGGTGTGGGATAACTCCTAACAAGTGTGACAAACCTCGACGAAAGAAAGAACATTGTCAAGAAGCAAATCTAGCACAGCTTCATGACGACGAACCGGCATTGCTGTAGAGGCCATATGGGCCAACAAAGACAAGCCATACGGGCTTGTGAATAATTTGTATGCAATTATGCATAATTTTTGTATGCATCAGCAAGAAGAAATGGACTGCCAAAATGGAAAAGGGAGAAACCCTTGTCATTAGCTTGTGATATGTCGATGTTTAAGTTTTTCTCGACTGGTGCATTTGCTTGTGTTTGCGTAGGATCCTGCTTTGCTTGAACATCCATCCCTCTGCAGGCTATGGGAGGGTAATGCAGCTAGATGGATGCACTGAGCTTGCAAATTCATATGAGTAACATCAGTGTTGTCATTGACACTTTCTTTTGGTACTATAGCTGTAACATAAATTCTACTCTTGTCCAACAGGGGCAGCTTCTAATAGGCTCACCTCTGGTTTCTATTTGTTTTTTATCCACCACAGAGTCTTCGCATTTATGAACCCCGACCTGAAGGATTTGTGAGGTTTCTCTATATACGGATTTTTTACTACCACAGCAAATAGTAATGTAGTCTCTTAGAGTGAGCTTATTTGCCAAGTTAGATGGTCTGGACATATTCAAAGAGGCAGAATGAGGCTTACAAATATACTTCAATAAAAAAACCCATGACTCATTATCATATTCAGGACTGTTTGAGCTTGTATATACAAGCTTATCATCTTACAATTATTACAGTCAACAATTTCAATCACCAAATTCAGGTCTTTATCAGTTACAAGAGGAACAATATTATCGGGACACATACCTACATTTTCATCTAGAAACAACCAAATATCCACTGTTTGAGTAGTACACCCTACTTGGCCAAGCATAGCTTCAATTTCAACTTAGTTAAATTTTATGTTTGAGCACATATCAAAATAAGCTATCTATCCCCAAAATAACTATCGAATTCCTCAGTGAATTTTCTGCCAAAATGAAGTTTAATTGTAAAGAAACCAGACACATCTGCATAAATTTAGGGTTTCACATCAAATTAGGCATATGCATTACACAATTTCTTAATAAGGACCACATCACATATACTAATCAAGTGATGAAATAAAGACATTGGGGACCACATACATATAATACACTACTTTATACTTCCTATATCTGCATGCTTCAATCATAAACAAATAACAAAAATCCATACTCCATAAATATACATGCACTGCTACTCATATCAACAAATAGAAGACAAAGATGATTAACCTCTTAGTCAGGAATTTCGTTGCTAGTGGGTAGACTGTAATCCCCAACCTTCGCTCCTTCACTTGATTCGGCCGCATCATTTGGGTTTGGGCTGCATCTTTTGGGTTTTGGAATATTCTATCACCGTCAATAACAATTCTTAATCGCCCTCTCATCGTATAGATTGAATTCACTAATTTAGGAAATAGGTCTTAGAGAGATAGAGATGATTGATTTAGCTTCTAATCATTTGTTTTATCTTTTATTACACCTAATTGACGATCTTTTTAATTGGACCTTTTTGCCCCGTCCTTTTTCAATGTTAACGGAGTAATTTAACGGAAGGGGGTCAAAGGGGTGTAACATATGCCGCCACGAAAAGTAAAGGAATGCGTACTACAGTTAAAAAATATTTGGGTAAAAAGAGTATTTCGTCCAAACCACTGGGATGCAATATGCAAATAACTCTAAGAAGAATGCGAATAAAACTAATTTCTCGAGTGATTCCAGATTTAAACATCCAGAAGCAGCACTCACTACAAGAAAAAAGTCCATAGACATCGCTTTTTGGCCGATGTCTATGTTGTTTGCCAACCGATGTTGATGTCCGTGATGTCTATTCTAGACATCGGTGAATACCCGATGTCTATACTCGGTTAGACATCGATTTTAGTTAAAAAACAGATGTCTATGTATTGATTATTTACATAAAATACTATAAATAAATTATTTAATAACTAAATTACACCTAAGTAAACATGTTAAATATATCATGAGCTATGTTTTCTGTCACAAAGACATCGATTTTAGTGAAAAACACTGATGTCTATGTGATGATTTTTTACAAAAAATGTTATAACAAAATTATTTAATAACTAAATTGCACCTATTAAAACATATTAAACATATATTGAGCTATGCTTTTTGTCATAAAAACATCGATAATTTTGACAGAGGTGATGTAAAATGACATATTAAACATCTGTTTCTTTAATGAAAGGTGATGTCTAATTTAGCATATAGACATCAGTGTTTTCTAGAATAAAGTGATGTCTATGTATCATTTAGACTTGAACATGTTAGTCTTTAACATCAGTTGTTTGTCTGAAATTGATGTACATTGTGTTTTTTGACATCAGTTTTGTTTGGTTAAAAGTGATGTTTATAATGTTACTTGACATCAGTTTTATCTTAAACAAAGTGATTTCTATGTTTCATTTAGACTTGAACCTGGATTTCTTTGACATCAGTTTTTTACCTTAAAGTGATGTACATTATCTTTTTTGACATCAGCTTTTCTTAATTGAAAGTGATGTGTAAGAAGTTTATGGACCAAATTGTGTAAAGTTTTACATCACTAATTGTGTAATTATTGTCTGAGAACGTCAACCAAAATAGTAAAACATATGATCTGAAATCTAAACTATTACATTCTCCAGAAACCAACTGAAGACATTCAGTCTAATGAAAATTGTAAGATAGTTTTTTCACTATCCTGTTTTGAACACTCTTCAAAATATGAGACACCAATCCTCTCTACACAAGACAGCAAGGGCCCATATAAGTTCCCATTATTTAGATATCTCAACAACTGCAGAGGACAAGATGAGCAAGCCGCTTTATCCCAAGCAAGCAAGTATGATCCCCCACTTACTGGACAGATGTCATGTGCACGATCAAATCAACCACACAGGTGCTGTTTTAACCTCCCAAAAAGAGCATATGTAAAAGAATTTAACAGTCCACTTTGCTCATAAGAGAAACAACTGAACCGCAAATCACAATTAGATGATAACGATTGTTTACCTGTCTCCTGTTAAAAGTAGGGTTCCAGTTCCCCACCTTTTTGTGCCACTTATTTTCGGATCAAAAGCCACAAGTTGAGCATGCCTTCCCATTGCAAACAAATATATTTTCTCAAATGAGTGAAGTTTGTGCATTATAGTATATGAAAAAGAAAAATCAGGTGAGACACACACACACAAAGAGAGTGAGAGACATACCCATTCCAGGAACTTGATAGTCATTGACGATCTCAAAGTTCTTGTAAGTGTAACCAACAAAGTTAACATCCTTCGACGAAAGCATCTGTATATTTAAAAAGAAGAATTATAACCAACTATATACATGCTTTTATACTATGCTTTGCACATTGTAAACACTTCTGAAAGTAAACTACTCTAGTGGAGATGACAATTCAGATCCAGTATTGTCCAGTGTCCACTTTTTTACAAATTAGGAATCCAAAATCTAGGGTTTTCTCTCCCAGTCCTGTTATGCAGGGTGGTCAATAATGGCAGCTCTCTATAAGCACCATACCCTTTTCTACCGTATCAATTTCCACATGACACGAAATTCAAAGAAACCTGGTGACAAATAATTTGGAGCCAAATGTACATTGACATACAACAGATTTACTGGAAGTGCAGAAACTGAAGTTGGAATGCTTCTTAAACATAATCATTATAAGTTATAAAAAATTTAAATCAACAAGTGAGATTACCTTTCTCCACGGACCAGATCTTGCTGAAGCCTGAGTTTGGTGTTTAGACTGCAAGGAAATAGAAAGAGGAAAAACAAATAAGCATAGACTGTAAAGAAACTTGCACGCTTTTAGAAATTCAAATAAGAACGAATAAAAAACACATTTACCTCATCAAACTTTTCAAAATTTTGGGTGTCCAATTCATCATTCACCTCGGGAATGAAAGCAGCTTCCATATCATATAATCTGTCTCATTCAACACCTTTAAACCAATGATGGGCCTGAAATAAATAGTGCAAAAAGGTAATTCACTCTATTTCTTAAGCACTTCCAGAACAAGTCCAAGAAAATAGAACAGGACACACCATACAACACCTTAATTTCATCTGCACCTTTTAAACCCAGCCTGTGATTTACATTACAAAGTATTTTGCTAATTAGGTCTTTCACTTCTGAAGACAATTGTGCTTCTTCGGGAAACTTCAGGTGTGTTCTCCAGTTAACTATCTGCAAGAGTTCGAGGAATTGTAACAATTAATACTTTGGCATTTCTAGTAAAGTTTGCACTTCCATGCAAATATTTAATGAAGCATCAAGCAAGGATACCGTGCAATGCACTCATTGCCAGTAAACAGTGAATCCAGGAGCGGGAAGAAGGGTGACAGGCGAAGAAAAGAAAAGAGAATTAAATAATTGAGAAAAAAGATAAGAAACAAAATTGAGGACTGCTGGTTCGGCGAATCAATTGGCTCTTGAGTTTTGACCGGAAAATGGTAATTACCAATCTAGACATATTTATCATAACAAGTGAAAAATTTGCTAAAACTCCTTAAGAAACAGATATGCATAAACAACCTACCTTTCTACAAGTTGTCATGGGATCATCAGAATAGAAAGGTGGGTATCCCATGAGCATTTCAAACATAATAGCACCAAGTGACCACCTGGAGACCAATAAGACCATTAGTCCAGAGACTCCTAGCAAAAGCAAATTCAGAAAAGGACAGACTTTATCAACCATGCCCTAAAATTTCATATAGGCAAACTCTTCTTTTAGCTTCTAAGAGCGATGCTTATGATATATATAAACATTTCCTCGAGGGATTCAAGCTCTTCTATTTTACATGCAAGAACTAACCAATCACATTCCAATGGGTATCCTTTCTTTAGAAGAACTTCAGGAGCAATATAATCTGGTGTGCCAACAGTTGAATATGCCTGCAATATCCAGAAAATAATTTACAAGAAAGATGAGAAAAACCCAATGCCTTAGAGATTTGTTTCTATACATATAATGATTGCACTGCAGAGAAGCGGCTGAACTTCCCGTAGAAGCAGAATATACATTTTCAATGAAATCTAGAGCACAATGCAACCTAACAAATATATTGTCTGAATCCCATCATCCTCCTATAAGAGAAGACACTCTTGGTAGATAGTGTCATCAAATGGACAATGGTAAGGCAATGCAAATGATTTCTCAAAAGCCACAAGTTGAGCATGCCTTTCCATTGCAAACAAATATATTTTCTCAGAGTGCATTTAAAAAAAACATTATCTTCTTAAGTTCATATAACCTCAGGTAGCGCAAAAAAATCAAAGTTTGACCTGAAGGGAACCATTTCCAGGAATGTTTTGTGCAGATGGAAAAAGTAGTAATTAGCTTCAAGGTATCAAGTAAAGAGTGACAAAGAAAATTGGATGTACAATTATACCAGTTTCTTCTTTCACTTCTCTAATGGTTCCATTAAATATTTCTTCAGACTGCATAGTCAATAAAGAGAAGGCACTGTTAAATAGCTCATATTTTAGGATAGTTATTATAATAACTCATCAGAATTGACACAACTAATCAAATATCAAATTAGAAAAGCAAATTGCAGACACAAGTCAGATTTTGTGGAGAGAAATAGAACAACAAAACAGAAAGTCAGATTCTGGTTCAAAACTCAAAAGAAATTTTAATAAATTGCATACGTATACTTCTGCAAATAAATTTTAATAAATTACATTTCGTAGAACTTGATCAGTATATAAGAAACTGAAGAAAAAGAGGAGAGGCAAATAAAAAAGAAACTTACATGTATATCGATTAAATTGAACATCACATATGTTCTTCAAGACAAGTTACATCGATTTTTAGATACATGTAAAGTTTAGTCTCGACCATAATCAGTCTTAGATATGATTTAAAGTTTTGGTAGTAGTTATTGATGTATATGCTTAACACTGTGATTTAAGTTTGACGGATGACATGTGACCACATGTATAAGCTAGTTTGACCTAAAAAGAGACTCCAGAGAAATGCAAAGAGTCAAAATTAGTAGTTTCATATACTCGATGAATCTTAAAGCGAGCACGATGCAAGTGGTTAGGGCTTATCTTTTATCGTTCAATACTCAACTATAAGGCATTAAGCCTAATTATTCAAAAAAATATATATATAATCTTACATTGCTACAAGCCCAAATGTAACAACTATTTAGCCTTGTAACAACTAAAACACAAATTAATAGCTAAAAATCGACAAATACACAATGTAAATAGCAAAAAAAATCAAAAATAAATGCAAGAAAAACATACCCCATGGATTCGCTTTCAGGTAACAGGGCATTTAGGTCCAGTGGCTCTCTTCTTAGTTGATAAACCAGCTTACCTCCTAAAGTTTCATCAAATTTTAAAATATCACCATTTACATAATCTTAACCTTAACATTTCCCAAATCTAAACAATCACTTTTAGAACTAATTACAAAAATAATTAATAAAGATATATACATAACAATAAAGTATATAATATAAAATCAAACAACATACATATTCTTAAAAATTAATAACTAGTAAGTAACAAAAAAATCATAAATAGAAAAGGGGTTTTTGAAAAGAGTACCAGGGGTTTTGACAATTCGGTATTGGTTGGATTTGGTGGCATAATTGTGGCGTTTGCGATGAGTAAGACCCTGAACCATCCTTTCTCTGCTTTTGCTTTTAACGGCGACTCTGGATGAGATAGTAAACCAAAAGAGTGTTTTATGAGAGATACAATGGCTATATATATATATTCACTTCTGTTTAAAAGTAAATTAGGGTTTCGATTTGAAAAAATCTCAATTTACAAAGTTTGTTTCGATCAAAACATCAACACTAGTTTCATTCCACGTTACCAATTAGAGTTTCTAATCAAATAAGATTACCAGAGGTAGGTGAGAGGTTGAGCACAAAGTCGAGAGATGGAAGATGTGAGCACAGATGCGAGGGAGAGAGAGATTCGAGAGAGATGTGAGAGGAGTTGAGACGGTGAGATGAAGATTGTGAGCGGAGAGAGGTTCGAGAGAGAGGGGTTCGTTCGAGAGAGAGAGAGGAGTTTGAGATGGAGATTGGAATGAGGGGAATAAAAATTTGGTTGGGGGGGGGAATTTTGGGAGGGGGAAATTTTAGAACTAAAACTGAATGAAATTTTGACTAAGGGGGGAAAGAAAAGGTGGGCGCGATTTTTATTTTTTTTTTTGGTGAAGTTTTGACATCGGTTTAATTATAACCGATATCTACAAAGAACAAAGACATCACAAAAACACGGGATGATGTCAATACCTCTTTTAACATCAGTGGCAAAGTTAACCGATGTCTAATGTGTGATGTCTATTGACATTATTCTTGTAGTGACTCACAACTAGGTTCAATTATTTCAACTACTTTAATTCTGATAAAAAATGGCCTCAAATAGAAAAAAATAAATAAAGGTTTGCATTTATAACATTTGAAGTCACTTGTTCAATGCAAGGATAATAAGTAAAGAAAATCAACAGATAAATTGAGTAAGAATCAGAAGTCGAAAGACTTTCCTCAGAGAAAGCTCATTGTGTTTGGAAATACCAAGTGCTGAAACATTCATCACTTGGACAAGAATAAAACCAGATTTGAAGTATCATAGGCCTTATGAATTATAAAAACCCTGACCTTGATCCTATTTCGAGGAGATAGGAAATGTTATCCCCTTGTTAGTCGCATATTGATTGTATTCTTCAAAGAAATACCAAGTACGTGCTCAAACAGTCATCACGTTGGACAAGAAAAAAGCAGATTGAAGTTTCATACGCCTTATGGAACCCTGACCTTGATCCTACTTCGAGAAGATAGAAAATGTTATCCCCTTGTTAGTCGCAATAGATTGTATCCTTCAAAGGAATCTCTCTTATTGCTTGTGAGATCCCCTTAATTATGATGGATAAACTTGACTAAAGAATTATCTCCAACAGAATCCTTTGATGGCAGAGAATCTGATTAAGATGCCTCTGCAAGAGCAAATGGACTACCAAAATAGAGAAAGGAGGATTTGATTGTTTTTGCATAGGTTCCTGTTTCTCCAGAATGCCTTGAGCTTGCAAATTCTTCTCCCTTCTAACAAACAGATTCTGATAGGCTCACCTCCATTTGCTATTTTCTTGTTATCCATCACAACTTCTTCACATTCGCGAACCCCAGTATGTAGGCGTAGTGGGGCATCTGTACCGTCTGCATATTCTGAACTCTGACATGTTTCTTTATTAAGATGGAATCTTTAGTGGCCATTATTTCCCGTTCCTACAATAAGGCACTTACATCATAACAATAGTATATCCTTCATACCACAATTGTTTTATAAATAATCTCAATAGTATTAACACATCATCCTCAAATCAAACATGTAGATGCTGTGTTCTTTTCTTTTTCTTAGCTAGTTGTGCATAAAGCCGCAGGGATATTTGACAGTAAAAAACTCGAGAATGCAATCGTGAAATCCTTGCAAGTGCAGCTTAATAACTGGGAGAGCATGAATCGGTGCTCTTTGGGATATCTTACAGTTCACTACTTATAAGTTGAAAAATAAAGGGCTTTCATCTTGATTATGAGTTGGAAAGGTGGAGGAACGAGAAAAAAAATCAATGCCTACACTTTATCTCATTTATCTATCTTAATATCGTGTTACTGTTTTTATATATCTAAACTAATTAAGCTCTTACCTGCAGAATGCTTGTTCTGTAGTTTAAGATGATTAAACAAGAAGAATGCATAGTGAATAGGAGTAATTTCTCAAGTGATTCAAGATTCAAACATCTGGAAACCAGCACTCATGATTACGTTCAATAATTTCAACTACATTTTTTGTAGAAAAGAAAAATGGCTTCGAATAGAAAAAAAAAGGTTTGCATCTGTAACATTAAAGTCACTTGCTCAATACAAGGACAATAAGAAAATTAACAGATAAATCAAGAATCAGAAGTCGAAAGACTTTTCTCTGAGAGGAAGCTCAATTTGTTTGGAAATATTAAGTGCTCAAACATTCATCACTTGGACAAGAATAAACCCAGATTGAAGTATCATATGCCTTATGGAACTCTGACCTTAATCCAATATCGAGAAGAGAGAAAATGTTATCCCCTTATTAGTCGCAAATAGATTGTATTCTTTAAATGGCAGAGAATCGGATTTAGATGCATCCGCAAATGCAAATGGACTATCAAAATGAAAAAACGAGAAACCCTTATCTTCCGCCAGAGCGCATGGACTACCAAAGTAAAAAAAGGAGAAACCCTTATCTTCAGCAGGAGGGATGTCGGAGTTTAGGTTTTCCTCACCTGCTGCTGCATTTGGTTGTTTTTGCATAGTTTCCTGTTTCTCTGGAATGCCTTGAGCTTGCAAATACACACGACTAACATCATAGATCACATTGGCATTTTCTTCTGATACTTTTCCTGGGGTGTGAATTCTTCTCCCGTCCAACAAGCAGCTTCTGATAGCCTCACCTCCATCTGATAGCTGCTTTTCATCCATCACAACTTCTTCACATTCACGAACCCCATTATGCAGACGTCGCAAGGCATCTATACTGTCTGATTGTTGTTCTGAATTTGAAGTTGGAAAGGGCTCAAGAACCAGGGACTTCGAAGATGGGACACTGTTGTTGTCCCCGCCTTTCTTTTTTTGTGAGTCCCTTCTAGAAGAAAAGTTCCGTGCGACAGAAGTGCGTTTTGTTCTACCAAGGCTATAATTAATATGATCTCCTAGAGTGAACTTCTTGGCAGACCTTGAAGAAGAATAGAAATGATCACCATGATACCTTCTTTTGGATTTGTTAATCGTAGTCCGACTTCTAGGAACAACTGTGAATTGCTCCTGAATAGAGCAGTTTGAGTTAGTATCCAGTCGATCAGATACAGTTGAACTGTTCTTACAGTTACTGCTACCACAGTTTCCATCAGGACTGATTTCCTGCTCATCCTGGACATTGTTCCTTGTTGACTCATTCATTTGCAGCTCATCCTGGATTTGTGGAAATGTAGGCCTGGATGACTTTGGTTCAATTGTGTCAGTGGTATCAGGCTCCTCATCGACTATTATTGATTCTTCAATTTTAACCTGGGACACTGAATGCTGCTTAGTTAACGAACTACTGTCTCCATTTTTGTCCATTTTCTTTGATCTCTCTTTTCTTCTGTGCTTCTTTTCTCTCTCTTTGATTTTCCTCCTTCCTTTTCGCACAAAACGTTCTCCTAAACATAATCATACATTTTTCTAACACATGTTTGCTAACATGACTAGTTTTATAGACAAATTTTTGTCTATATATCAAGACGAGAAACATGAGACTATGAACAGTTCAATGGCCTGGATTGCTTTCCCCATTTTCATTTGACGATAAATTGGGACAGTCATCCTGCAGATATACCTAGTTAACAAAGACACAGACATGATAGTAAATACACCTATCAGTCTACCCATTTAAGTTTTTGGTCTACCTATCACCACCAATTTCATATGTTACAAAAATCCCAAATCTATCTAATAACAACACAACAAACAAAAATCAAAGTAAAATACCCAACAGACTGAACATACTTGTTCCTTAAAAAAGACTGTGGCAGCATCCAGAAGAACTTTCCTTGTAAATTCAGGAGTCCTTGCATCTTTTCGGCTGTGAGAACATGCTCGATCCAGCCTATTTCCATTCTTATCCAGTAAACTATTATCCTGTAAATAAACTGGAATATTAAATCACGCCGCAAGAAATAGGGAAACTAAATTAATTTTATTACCAAAACCAGATATATGACGAGCCTTGTAGAACCTACTTACCACTTTCACAATCTCTTCGCCATGCTTAAATAGGTCCTGAATGCTTTCTCCTTCAGTAATTGAGACAAAACCATCGCCAACCACTAGCCTGGAATGAACATACTGCTTCTCCATCGATGTATTAGCTTTAACAGTATCATGGGATATCTAAACAGAAAAATAAAATGAATTTGCATCTACTACATAAAATGAAAAGGCTATGAAATGCAACTGCATCATCATCAAAAAATTGTGCATGACTGTCAAAGTAATGTTACAACAACAGAAATTTAACTGCTGCTAAATTCTAGAAGCAAGGTTATACCATAAACATCAAAACACACCTTATGATGAAAGGGAAAGCCAGATTCTTTACTTCTGCTCATCAGTTCCTTAAACTCCCGCAAAATATTCTTTCTGCAATTTTTGCAGAACTTCATGTCTTCAATCCTGGCACATTAGCATAATTTAGTTGATAGCAGAAAATCAATAAATCATGATTAGCTAGTATTTCAATTTACTTTTGCATTAGATTCCTCTTGTTTTAATTGTATACAAGACTACATATTTTAGATCAATGCACGGACATAAATAGAAACTTCCTCAACCGCCTTATCAATAAGACAAATGAAGAAGGCCTAAATGCAAGAAAAAAAGTGTTATAATATATAAAGATTATAAGCTTTACGTAATCTATGCTTTAGTCAAACCTGAAGTTTAATTTTTCAACAAAATCATCTTCTTTAATCTTCAAAATAGACTGTCGAGATTCCTCTCCTTGGGATGACCAAAATTCGACCAATTTCTCAAGAGGAATCCCTACTGTATGCACTGCACAGGTTTCCCTTGATGCAGCTCCTTTCCATCTCCGACCTCCTATACCACAAGCAGCAGGGTAAAGCGATTTGCGAGTACATTCTATTGTATGGGCATTGTCAAACACCTGGTTCAAAGACGGCAATTATAAGTTACCAAACATAAAGAACAAAAGTAAATGATTGATCAATGGACGTAGAGGGTGATTACCTTCTGGATCCCCTTAAAAGAGCTCGACTGAAAGTAGCAATCCAAAAGAGTGAGTGACTCATCTCTAGTTGTGGTCAGACATCCCCAAGGATAAACGGAAGGATCTTGATCATCACATTGAGAGAAACCACCAACAATTTGAGATTCTAGAATTCCCGGTCTGTTGCAAGAAAGATGAGCAACAGCTCCGTCCTGCTTGGAAGACTTCCCATAATTGACAATCCCGGAAAACTCTTCATCCAAAAAATGAAAACATCTGGAACAAAAGATGACCTTGCGAACTTGCTTCAGGAATGTTTGTTTATCAACTTTCAAAAGCTCCTGACGCCCATGTCATGGCAAACCGTTCCAGAACTACATCAACAGAAAAGAATCAATACATTTGATATCAGTCACAACAACATATTAAATGCAACACAAACTGAATACCCAGACTCCAGTTTATCTTGTTCATTCTCGACAAATCAACAAATCAATAAATAACTGGTACTCTTTATAGTAAATACTAATTAAAATTTAATTAAAAATTGCTCCATGAAAAGCACATCATCAGTTCTACACTCCTATAAAAACTACCAGTGTCCCATTTTAATTTATGTTTGATTACAGTTGAAAAAAATAACTTAAAATGTGAGGTAAGTAATATTTATAAGAAAACAATGGTGAAATCCAAACACCGAAGCAATCAAATCACACACACAACACACACATAATTGAAAACAATGTACCTTCGCTACATCAACTATGAACACAACATTTTTGTTCAATCTCGACAAATCAATAAATAAATGGTACTCTTTATAATAAATACTAATAAAAATTTAACAATGACAAGGACATCATGAGTTCTACACTGTTTATCCCATTTTAATTGATATCAAAAAGATATATAAATCAAGCCATACACATAATTGAAAACAATGTAACTTCACTAACATGAGTTATGGACACAACATTTTTGTTTTATTTCGACAAATCAATAAATAAATGGTACTTTTCATAGTAAACACTAATAAAAATTTAATTAAAAATAATTACTCCTTGACAAGGACATCATCAATTCTACACCCATTAAATTTACTCATCATTTTAATTGATGTTTGACTTCTCAACACGTTAATAAAAAGTCAATTAAAATGGAACTTAGTATTCATAAAAAAAAAAGCTCTCCCGAAATCAAACAACTAAACGTATAAATCAAACCACATACACAAAAACATAACACAAAACACACTCATGATTAAAAACAATGTACCTTCTGAAGTTGATCAAAGCTAACTTTAGTTCTCGACATGGCCTCATTTCTGTGTGTTGATTTCTCCATCTTCGAAACTCTTACTTGTATGATGTATTCACGTTCAATCACTGATTATTAACAAACAAAAAACATGCAGTTGCGATTTATATACTCATGATCTACAAAAATAAGAAATCATACAAATAATCTAATAAGTACATGAAGTTGATTGAAAGATCAAGAAAACAAACATTAAGAACTACGAAAACATAAAACGTACAGATGATACCGCTAATATATGTTGCTTGAAAGTACTCTGTAATATTTGGGCAGTGCCTGCACATACATTTATAGTAGATTTCAAGTTGACTACTAGTGGTGATAAGAAATTATTACCAGCTGTTTTTCAGACCATGGTTTTTTTGGATTTTTTTTATTTACTTTTTGAATATCTTAGGGATTATTTCATTCATATTATTAATGAAAGATTCACTCATTTTATTTTTCTTTTTTGACTTTTTGAGACCTTTTCAGCTTTTCTTGAGGGTATTAATTTGTCTTATTATTCGCAATAAATAGTGAGAATCCATAATATATTGTGACAATTTGGGTTGGTTGGGATAGCAACTAAATTCTACAAATCATAAAGAGGTCAAAAAATTATATATGGAACACATGTGAATTCATTAATTTTGTCTTTGGCATGGATAGTGATGTTATTTACAAGGCAATTGAAGCTTAAATAGTAAATTTTGGAGTTTATCTATCAATTTCCAATATTTATTAGATAAACTATAGGTTTTGAATGTTATGATTGGAGTAGTCAATTTAAATTTTCAAATGAATTCTAATATTAATATTTTGAATTTGAAATAAAATTCAAATCCAAATTTATGTTACTTATTTGGTCAAATCCAATCTTTCAAACAAAATTCAGTTCTCAAGTGACTGTATTTTAAGCTCTGATATCTTTGGGAAATGATATCTTTGGTAAATGAAAAAAGTACATGATATTTAGATTTCAATTTAGATGGAGTATATATGTTTTCTATGTTAGATATTGATTGAAATTAGTAGTATTTTGATCATAGATTTTGAAAGTTTGTAATGATCTTTAATAGATAAGAGTGTTGAATATTATATTATAATTTTAACAGACTCAATGATGAAGCATGTTGTAAATTTTTTCTTGCTTGTTTTCTTTTATCAAAATCTATCTCATATCTTTTAAATGTAATGTCTTATTGGGTTGGGTTATATAAGAAAATTGGATCAAACACATAATTTCGTAAGAATTGGAGAGCTGTTGGTTTGGGCCTTATAGCGAGTCCAGGAACAAAATAAAAATAAAAATTGTTTAATGATCCGACTCTGACGAGTGATCAAAGGTTCAATGTCTGATAATCCACAAGCGGCATTCACAAATTATGCCTGGTAATCCCCACTAATCCATTTTTTTTACAAAAGGAATGAACTGATATGCTAAAAAAATCAAACAATTTAAATTCTCAACTGCACTTTTTACCAAAAGGAAGATAAATGAAACAAATGAAACAATCAAGCATCAGAGACTGATAAATTTTCCTATGAGAAAAAGCTTACTGGTTTGGATATGGAGAGGACACATTCCAGACTGAAGTATCAGAGGCCATAGGAACCTTCTCATTCCTAACTTAGAAGATAGGAAATGATATTCCCTTGCAAGACGTGAATGGATTGTATTCTTCAATGAAATCTTTTATATTGCATGTGAGATTACCTTTACTATCTTGGTTAGTCTTGTTTAAAGAAAGACCTCCAACATCATACTCTGGCAGAGAATCTGATTTGTATGCATCAGCAAGAGCAAATGGACTGCCAAAATGGAAAAGGGAGAAACCCTTGTCATTAGCTTGTGATGTGTCGATGTTTAAGTTTTTCTCGACTGATGCATTTGCTTGTGTTTGCGTAAATTCCTTCTTTGCTTGAACATCCCTCTGTAGGCTATGGGAGGGTAATGCAGCTAGATGGATGCACTGAGCTTTCCGTGTGACAGAAGTGCGTTTTGGTCCACCACGGCTATAATTAATGTGATCTCCTAGAGTGAACTTATTGGCAGACCTTGAAGAAGTATCGAAATGATCACCATGATACCTTTTCCTAGAGTGAACTTATTTTCTCACTGTTACTGCAGGCACAGTTTTCTTCAGGACTGATTTCCTTCTCATCCTGGAATTTGTTCCTCGTCTCATTCATTTTCAGCTCATCCTGGAATTTGTTCCTCGTCTCATTCATTTTCAGCTCATCCTGGATATGTGGAAATATAGGCCTGGGTGACTTTTATTCAATTGTGACAGTGGTATCAGGCTCCTCATCGACTATTGTCGATTCTTCAATGTTGACCTGGGATTCTCCAGTTTTGCCCTTCTCTTTTGATCTCTCTTTCTTTCTGAGTTTTTTTCTCTTTCTTTCATTCTCCTCCTTTCCTTACGCTCTTCTACATCATTCTTTTCCTTCTCTTCATCATCAAGGAGTTTTATCTATTCAAAAGAAATTATTTATGACATTATTGATTTCTCAGAATAATCAAGACTAACCATAAAAACTTGCTAGGATGTTAATACCTGATTTTCCAATGTAAGCATTTCCCTACTAGAAACTTGAACACACTCTTCAAGCAAGTTTACTGCAAGAGAAACAAAAACGCTATGGGCATTCTGGCGCGCTACCTCTTCCCTTACAGCCTTATCAACCTGCACGTAAATATGTCACTGCACTATTAGAACACTTATACATGACACAACAAGCTGCAACATATATATAGAGGAGAACCCACACATGTTAGAATTCAAACCCGTTCTACATGTATGAAGCTAGCTAGGTCAAAGACAGCTAAGTTGAATAAAAACACGGTTTGTAGAAATAAGTGCAGCTGAAATTATGGTGGGTACAGACGTGTGAAGTAATATCTATATGCATGCATGAGGCTAAGTATTTGAAAAGATAATAAGTTCTCCTGAAAATAAGGTAGGCAGCAATGTGTTTCAAACCTGATAGTTAAATATACGCTAAGGTAGCAAGATGAAAATGCAACAGGTTTGTATTAAGCCTAAAAATGAGGAGGACCGTGGAAATTAAAAGTCTTCTTTGGTTGGCTAGTATTAACTGCAATATGCATATGTAATGGATGACATCAGCTTGTATTTAGAGCCTATAAATAAAGTTGTACCAAAGTAAAGAAAATAGTGGAGTACTGAGTGAAATAAAAAAGCAAGCAAAGAGAGCTGAAGCTCTAGTTTCTGTTAAAGAAAAGCTGTAGCTTGTAAGAAAATATTAAGTTGTAACTCTGAAGTTGTAACTCTACTACATGATATCAATATAGAAAGTATGTGTTTGTTATACTGAAATTTTAGTTATATTTTTATAAAAATCCCATACACATTTGCAACAAGTGGTATCCGAGCCAAGGTTACGTTCGTGAAAAATGGCAAATCTGGTGCAACCCAACATTCCAAAATTGACGTCCACAAATTACGGGAATTGGAGTATCCAAATGAAGGTGTTACTCGGTTCTTACGATAATTGGGAAATTGTCGAAAATGGGTTCAACGAGCCCGCTGATGCAACCGTTGAAGCAGCGCTTCCAAATGCCGAGAAGACGGCGTTAAAGGAGATCCGGAAAAAAGATAAAAAGGCGTTGTACACAATTATTCAAGGTGTTGATGAATCAACCTTTGAAAAAATTTCCGAAGCAAAAACGGCAAAACAAGCATGGGAGATTTTGCAAAAATCTTTCCAAGGAGTTGAAAAAGTAAAAAAAGTGCGGCTCCAGGTGCTACGCGGGGAGTTCGAAAATTTAAAGATGAAGAATTTAGAAAATATTGGTGAATTTGTTACGCGTTTGAAAGCCGTGACAAATGAGATGAAAAGAAATGGCGAAAGTCTCGATGATGTTCGGGTCATGGAAAAACTCCTCCCTTCACTGACCAGAAAATTTGATTATGTGGTTACTTCTATTGAGGAGTCAAAAGATTTGTCAACAATTTCGATTGACGAGCTGGTTGGTTCACTTCAAGCGCATGAGCAGCGAATGAACCAGTATGATGATGCAAGCCACTTGGAAAAGGCGTTACAAAGTAAGGTGTCCATTGGTGATAGTTCTGGGAGTAGTGGTTTTGTATGTGGCAGAGGTGGCTTTAGAGGTGGCTACCGAAGTGGACGAGGTCGTGGAAGGCAGTCTTTCAATAGAGGTCAGAATTCTGAAGGTTATCAACCATCTGGTCGTAGTCAAAATTTCAGAGGTCGTGGAAGAGGCGGATTTCAACAACGAGGTGACAAGTCTCAATTTCAATGTTATAATTGTAATAAATTTGGTCACTTCAGTTATGAGTGTAGAGCACCAAAGGTGGAAGAAAGAAGTCATTTTGCAGCAGCAAAAGAAGACAAAGATGTTGGCACTGCTATGTTCCTCACTTACAAAGGAGACGAGGAAAGCAAGAAGAATGTTTGGTATCTTGACTCAGGGGCCAGTAATCACATGACTGGTCACAAGGAATTATTCACGGAGATAGACGACACCATCAGCGGAGAAGTTACTTTTGGTGACTCATCAAAGATTCCGGTGAAAGGAAAAGGTATCGTCACGATCATGTCAAAGAAAGGTGAAAAGAAATATATAAATGATGTTTATTATATTCCTGCATTGAAAAATAATATTATCAGTCTTGGTCAACTTGTGGAGAAAGGATATAATATACAGATACAGGACAATTTTCTCATTATTAGAAATCAAGCTCGGGAATTGATTGCAAATGTGGAGATGTCAAAGAATCGTTTGTTTACGCTTGATATGCAAAAGAATGTGCAGAAGTGCTTAAAGTCGGTCATTAAAAATGACTCGTGGTTGTGGCATTTGAGATATGGTCATCTTGGATTTTTTGGCTTAAAATTATTGTCAAAAACAAAGATGGTGGACGGTTTGCCATAAATCAACGAACCAGAAAATTTGTGTGAAGCGTGTGTCAAGGGGAAGCAACACAGACAAAGCTTTCCCGTCGGAAAATCGTGGAGAGCCAGGAGGCCATTGGAGATAGTTCATACTGATATAGCTGGTCCATTTGATATCCCATCACTTGGAGGTAATAGGTATTACCTAACATTTATTAATGATTTTAGCAGGAAAAGTTGGGTGTATATCATCAAAGAAAAATCGGAGGCTCTTGATAAATTCATGGAGTTCAAAGCACTGGCGGAAAAACAAAGTGGATATTATTTGAAGACACTCAGATCAGACAGAGGAGGCGAGTATACTTCAAACTTGTTTGAAAGTTTTTGCAGAGCACATGGCATCAATCATCAGTTGACAACAGCATATACTCCTCAACAAAATGGCGTTGCAGAAAGGAAGAACCGCACAATTCTTGACATGGCAAGAAGTATGGTGAAAACAAAGCACTTGCCAAGAACTTTTTGGGCGGAAGCCGTTCAATGTGCAGTTTATTTGTTGAATCGCTGTCCAACAAAAAGTGTCAGAAACAAAACTCCGAATGAAGCATAGAGCGGAAGCAAACCATCAGTTGGACATCTCAGAATTTTTGGGTGTATTGCTTATGCCCATATTCCCGATCAAAAAAGAAAGAAGCTGGATGACAAAGGCGAAAAGTGTATTTTTACCGGATATGACAAAAGAAGCAAGGCGTATAGACTCTACAATCCCCTGACGAAGAAATTAATCATTTCTCGAGATGTTGAGTTCGATGAATCAGATTACTGGAGATGGAGCGAGGATGAAAGAAAAGTTGCTGGTTTATTTTTTAATGGTGATGACGGTGATAACCAGAACATTGAAGATGACGGAGATGATGATCAAACTCCTCCACCAAGTCCAAATCAACAAACTCCTGGATCGACACCATCCACGGGAGGAAGCAGCAGTTCAGGGGGAGCACCACGAAAGATGCGGAGTCTGGATAATATCTATGAAGCAACAAGTCCGGTACAAACAACCTTTGATTATTCTCTATTTTGTTTAATGGCTGAATGTGATCCAGTTACATTTGAAGAGGCTTCTGAAGAAAGCAAATGGAATAAAGCCATGGATGAGGAAATTGGTGCAATAAAGAAAAATGATACTTGGGAGCTCACAGATCTTCCAGAAGGACACAAAACAATTGGTGTCAAGTGGGTCTACAAGACCAAGACGAATCAGGATGGAGAAGTGGAGAAATACAAGGCGAGGCTAGTGGCTAAAGGCTACAAGCAGCGATATGGCATTGACTATGATGAGATGTTTGCTCCAGTTGCACGAGTTGACACCATCAGACTTCTTACAGCAATTGCCGCTAAAAAAAATGGAAGATTTTTCAGATGGACGTGAAGTCAGCATTCCTAAACGGTTATCTTGAAGAAGAAGTCTATATTGAGCAGCCTCCTAGATATGTTCAGAAAGGCCGGGAAAACAAAGTCTACAGACTGAAGAAAGCCTTATATGGTTTGAAGCAAGCTCCGCGAGCATGGAATACAAGGGTTGATGAATATTTTCAGAGAAATGGTTTCGTGAAGAGTCCATACGAGCATGCCCTCTACACGAAAATAAATTCAGGGGGAGATATTATGATCGTTTGCTTATACGTGGATGATATGATCTTTACTGGAAATAATCCTGGTATGTTTGATGATTTTAAGAAAGTTATGACTAATGAATTTGAGATGACATATATTGGTCAAATGTCATACTTTCTTGGAGTCGAGGTGAAGTAAAGCAAAGATGGGATTTTTATGTCTCAGAAAAAATATGCGGAGCAAATTTTAAAGAAGTTCAGAATGGAGGAATGCAAGCCAGTGAGCACGCCAGCAGAAGCAAGCATAAAGCTCAGGATTGATTCAACGAGGGAGTCGGTAAATCCGACATTGTTCAAAAGTTTGGTTGGAAGTCTGAGATACCTAACTTTCACTCGTCCAGATATTATGTATGCAGTTGGACTGGTTAGCAGGTACATGGAAAAGCTGAAGCAAGATCACTTCATGGCAGCTAAAAGAATTTTGAGATACATTAAAGGTACACTTGATCATGAATTATTTTATTCTCATTCTCAAAATGCAAAATTAGTTGGCTACTCAGACAGTGATTATGGTGGTGATTTGGATGACGGGAAAAGCACTTCCGGATATGCTTTTCATATTGGCTCAGCAATATTTTCATGGTCATCAAAGAAGCAACAGACAGTCGCTTTCTCAACATGTGAGGCAGAATACATCGCAGCAGCAGCGTGCGCATGTCAGGCTATGTGGCTAGGCTATATTTTGGGCGAGTTAAATCTTGTCAAGGAAGAACCGGTTACTATTTTCGTGGACAACAAATCCGCAATTTCACTTGCGAAAAATCCGGTGTCACACAGTTGTAGCAAGCACATCAATATTAAATATCATTTTCTTCGTGAACAAGTAAATGATAAAATTGTGGAGTTGGTGCACTGCAGGACTGAAGAAAATTTAGCAGATATATTTACAAAGCCATTGAAGCCAGAAGTGTTTCATAAAATGAAAGAGAAGCTCAGAATGCTAAGTCGGGTTTGAGAGGGAGTGTTAGAATTCAAACCCGTTCTACATGTATGAAGCTAGCTAGGTCAAAGACAGCTAAGTTGAATAAAAACACGGTTTATAGAAATAAGTGCAGCTGAAATTATGGTGGGTACAGACGTGTGAAGTAATATCTATATGCATGCATGAGGTTAAGTATTTGAAAAGATAATAAGTTCTCCTGAAAATAAGGTAGGCAGCAATGTGTTTCAAACCTGATAGTTAAATACACGTTAAGGTGGCAAGATGAAAATGCAATAGGTTTGTATTAAGCCTAAAAATGAGGAGGACTGTGGAAATTAAAAGTCTTCTTTGGTTGGCTAGTATTAACTGCAATATGCATATGTAATGGATGACATCAGCTTGTATTTAGAGCCTATAAATAAAGTTGTACCAAAGTAAACAAAATAGTGGAGTACTGAGTGAAATAAAAAAGCAAGCAAAGAGAGCTGAAGCTCTAGTTTCTGTTAAAGAAAAGCTGTAGCTTGTAAGAAAATATTAAGTTGCTCTGAAGTTGTAACTCTACTTCATGATATCAATATAGAAAGTATGTGTTTGTTATACTGAAATTTTAGTTATATTTTTATAAAAATCCCATACACATTTGTAACAACACAATCATACTTTCCTTGAAAATCATAGCAAAATACCCAACATAATGAACATACTTGTTCCTTGAAAAAGACTGTGGCAGCATCCAGAAGAACTTTCCTTGCAAATTCAGGAGTCCTTGCATCTCTGCGGATGTGAGAACATGCTCGATCCAGACTATTTCCATTCTTATCCAGTAAACTATTATCCTGTAAATAAACTGGAATATTAAATCACGCCGCAAGAAATAAGAAATAAACATGCACGGACATGAATAGAAACTTCCTCAACCGCCTTACCAATAAGACAAAATAAAGAAGGCCTAAATGCAAGAAAAAAAGTGTTATGGTATATAAAGACTATAAACTTTACGTAATTTATGCCTTAGTCAAACCTGAAGTTTAATTTTTCAACAAAATCCTCTTCTTTCATCTTCAAAATAGACTGTCGGGATTCCTCTCCTTGGGATGACCAAAATTCGACCAATTTTTCAAGACGAATCCCTACAGTATGGACTGCACAGGTTTCCCTTGACGCAGCTCCTTTCCATCTCCGTCCTCCTACACCACAAGCAGCAGGATAAAGCGATTTGTGTTTACTTTCTATTGTGTGGGCATTGTCAAACACCTGATACAAAGACGGCAATTATAAGTTTACAAACATAAAGAACAAAAGTAAATGACTGATCAACGGACGTAGAGTGTGATTACCTTCTGGATCCCCTTAAAAGAGCTCGACTGAATGTAGCAATCCAAAAGAGTGAGGGACTCATCCCTAGTTGTGGTCAGACATCCCCAAGGATGAACGGAAGGATCTTGATCATCACATTGAGACAAACCACCAACAATTTGAGATTCTTGAATTCCCGGTCTGTTGCAAGAAAGATGAGCAACAGCTCCGTCCTGCTTGGAAGACTTCCCATACTTGACAATCCCGGAAAACTCTTCATCCAAAAAACGAAAACATCTGGGACAAAAGATGACCTTGCGAACTTGCTTCAGGAACGTTTGTTTATCAACTTTCAAAAGCTCCTGACGCCCATGTCGTGGCAAACCGTTCCAGAACTACAACAGAAATAATACCTACACTCCAGTTTATCTTGTCCAATCTCGACAAATCAACAAATAAATAAATAACTGGTACTCTTTATAGTAAATACTAATAAAAATTTAATTAAAAATTGCTCCATGAAAAGGACATCATCAGTTCTACACTGCTATAAAAACTAGCAGTGTCCCGTTTAATTTATGTTTGATTTACAGTTGATAAAATAATAACTTAAAATGAGACGGAAGTAATATTTACAAGAAAACAAACGCCAGTAAAATCAAACATCTAGGCATATAAATCAAATCACACACAAAACGCACACCTAATTGAAAATAATATACCTTAGCTACATCAACTATGAACACAATATTTTGTTCAATCTCGACAAATCAATAAATAAATGGTACTCTTTATAATACTTACTAATAAAAACTTAACAATATTGACAAGGACATCATGAATTCTACACGGGTTCTATATTGGTTATCACATTTTAATTGATATTTGACTTTTCAAAACTGAAATCAAAAAAGAAACCAGACATATAAATCAAGCCATACACATAATTGAAAACAATTTCATTATGGACGACATTTTTGTTTAATTTCGACAAATCAATAAATAAAGGGTACTCTTCATAATAATTACTAATAAAAATTTAATTAAAAATAACTCCATGATAAGGACATCATCAATTCTACCCCCATAAAATTTACTCTCATTTTAATTGATGTTTGACTTCTCAATATTTATTAAAAGTCAATTAAAATGGAACTTAGTATTTATAAAAGAAACCCTCCCGAAATCAAACAACTAAGCATAGAAATCAAACCACATACACAACAACATATCACAAAACACACTCATGATTGAAAATAATGTACCTTCTGAAGTTGATCAAAGCTAACTTTAGTTGTCAACATGGCCTCATTTCTGTGTGTTGATTTCTCCATCTTCGAAACTCTTCCTTGTACGATGTATTCACGTTCAATGACTAATCATTAACAAACAAAAAACATGCAGTTGTGATGTATATACTCATGATCTCCAAAAATAAGAAATCATACAAATAATCTAATAAGTACATGAAGTTGATTGAAAGATCAAGAAAACAAACATTAAGAACTACAAAAACATAAAACTAACGGATGATACCGCTAATATATGTCTGTGTAGCAACTAACAAGTGCTTGAAAGTACTCTGTAATATTTGAGCAGTGCCTGCACATACATTTATAGTAGATTTCAAGTTTACTATGTGTGGTGATAAGAAATTATTACCAGTTGTTTTCAGACCATGGTTTTTTTTGATTTTTTGATTTACTTTTTAATATCTTATGGATTATTTCATTCATATCATTAATGAAATATTCACTCATTTTATTTTCCTTTTTGACTTTTTGAGACCTTTTCTTCACTACAAGAAATATGGCCATTTGTGACGGAAAATTTGTGACGGAAAAAAAGTGTGCGCCTAACTTACGACGGAAAAAAGTAAAACATCGTAAATATTTATGACGAAACCCAAAACTGTCGCAAGTTTAGTATTTTATTAATAAAATTATGCACGACACGATGAAACAAAAATGAAAATCATTTAAAGTTGTGACGATTTGATTATTTCGTCGTAAGTTAACTATTTTTTTTTTAAATTCTAACTTAAATTTAAATAAAAAATATTTTATACACATTTACGACGAAATATTTGTGACGGAAAAGATCAGATCGTCCAATTTATGACGGAAATTAAAATTCACCGTAAATTATCAAAGAGGGAAATTCAACTTTTTCCCCAAAACTTTGGCGGAAAAATGAAAATTATTTGAAGTTGCGACTATTTGATTATTTCGTCGTAAGTTAATTACTTTTATTAAAATTTTAAGTTGAAATTAAATAAAAAAATATTTTATCTAAATTTATGACGAAATATTTGTGACGGAAAAGATATGATCGTCCAATTTATGACGGAAATTAAAATTCGTCGTAACTTATCAAAGAGGGACATTCAACTTTTTCCCCAAAATTTTGGTGGTAAATTTGTCTTTTCTCAAATTTTTGGCAGCCAATAATTTATGACGGACTCCATCGTAAATTATCATATGATTTTTGATAATTTCAATTTTTAAAAAAATATTATTTCATGATCCAACCATATTAATGTCAGCATTTATTTGTTTGGGTGACATTTTTGAAATTTTAGAAAAAAATTAAATATTTTGATAAAATTATTTAATGTGAAACATTAATTACATCTCTAATACACACACAAATATATATATATATATATATATATATATATATATATTCATCCATACGGTTGGATCAATGCCAAATATTTTTAAAATAATCGAAACACAAATTCATAAGTAAACACTTGTTAGTTGTACAAGTCAAACTCATGCTTGAATATTAAAATGACAAACCAAAGAAAATTATTTTGATATGAAATTTTGGTTATATCACTATTATAAATATATATTGAAATTCATACAGTTGGATCGTTGAAAATATTTTTAAAATAATCGAAACACGAATTCAGAATTCAGGATTTAACACTAGTTAGCTGTACTAGTCAAACTGATACTTGACTGTTAAAATGTCAAACCAAATAAAAATATTTTGATATGAAATTTTGGTTATATCACTAATATATATATATATATCTATTGACATCCATACGGTTGGATCTTTGAAAAATAATTTTAAAATAATCAAAACACTAATTCATGATTAACCACTAGTTAGCTGTATTTTGTAGGGTGCTTTATACTAGTTTAAACGGTTCAAGTATCCATTACCACATATAACCCCAGAACCCTAAACCTTTACCCTAAATTCGAATTTTTTTTATAAAATATTTATGTACCTCACATGGATCGTCTTTTGTGAGGAATTCTTATGTTCAAAGCGCTTGCAGCCGTAGATTAAACGAAATTAAGCCACATCTCAGCCATCTAAGTTGTTTCAAACCAAGTACTCCTGCTGTCCTCCATTTTATTCATCTAAATATCATCACAGCAACCTCACAAACCATAAACATACTTTACACTCCAATATCCATCTTCTCACTTTATACATGAATTGCTTCCACCTTTCTTAGCTCCTTCTGTTTTTGAGCTTCTTCAATCCATCTTGACGCTACGATTTTAACCAAACCAAATACATTGGTGCTACTGCAAATGGAGACACTCAGTCCTGGTAGTTTATTCTCACATAGGAGAAGAAGATACAATCCAAATAAAGTAGAGACATGATATTTTTGGTGTAAATCATTTTTCAAGAATTGTGTGTAACTATAATCTGATTATATTCCTTGTTCTTGATGAATTTTGTATTTGATCAAATGTTATTGTCAAATATGTGGTAGTTTTTGTTAACATTTCTCTTAATTACGAAACATAGATTTGGATTGTGGTATTTTTATTGGAAAATTGTTTTGTCATGTGGCCAATTTTTGACCAAGGAACGACCATGGGTGGTGGCATTCTGACCTATAGAGTCTTTGTACTACAATATGAAGCAAACTATCAATGGTTTTGTTTCATTTTTAAATTTTTTTCTGGATTTGTTGGTACTTAGGACGGATGTTCTTCATGATTCCCCGTCATAAGTTATTGGTTTCCAATTTTTTTTTGTTCCGTATTTTTGGTACTAATCAGTATGTGGTTACTATTTGTGGGCCCTATTTATTAACTTATGACGAAATATGTATTTATGACGAAATTTCTATTTGCGACGAAATTGGCATTTGTGACGAAAATTTGAACTTAAGACTTGAGCAAAAATGACGAAATTTTTTCGTCATAATTGGACCAATTGCGACGATTTTTAGTGTAAAAATTTCGTCGCAAATGGCCTAATTTGTTGTAGTGCTTGAGGGTATTAATATGTCTTATTATTGGCAATAAATAGTGAGAATCCATAATATATTTTGACAATTTGGGTTGGTTGGGATAGCATGGATATAATACAATAATTTAATATAATAAAAATTTAACTGTTAAATGATCACTACTTTTTATTATTTAAACTCCACTTATAAATTTTTTACATTTTTATTACATATTTATCGGTGATTTTTAATAGTGAATTCATCAAATTTGTATGTGACATGGATAGTGACGTTATTTACAAGACAATTGAAGTTTAAATAGTAAATTTTGGAGTTTATTTATCAATTTATAAATGAATTCTAATATTAATATTTTGAATAAAATTCAAATCCTAATTTATATGACTGATTTGGTCAAATTCAATCTTTCAACCAAAATCCAGTTCTCACGTGTCTGTATTTTAAGCTCTGATATCTTTATTTGGAAAATGATATCTTTGGTAAATGACAAAAGTACATGATATTTCACTATTTGGTAAATGACCAAAGCTTTAGATTTCATTTTATATGAAGTATTTATATTTTCTGTGTTACATATTGATTGAAATTTGTAGTATTTTGTTCATAGATTTTGAAATTTTTTAATGATCTTTAATAAGGGTGCTTAATATTTTATTATAATTTTAACTAGACTTAATGATGAAGCTATTTATTTTATGAAAAGTTAAAAAAATGTTGATTATATAGTTTTGGGGTTAAGGAGCGAATAACCCCCTGTAGTTTAGTTCTGGGAGCAAATATACCCCCATGGTTAAAAGTGGATCAATTAAGCCCATAAAAACAAAATAATGGTTCAAAAAACCCCTCACCGTCAGGATTGAGTTAACGGAGTTACCTGATCATATACCAAACATGATCCCATGATCCTGTATATTACACACATCTTCCCCGGTTGTTTAGGTAAAAAAAAATAGCGGGAAATTTCACGTGAAAGTGACCCATTCCCCTCTCAAAATCTCTCACTTTGTTATTCCAAAATCATCTCTAAAGCAAAAGGATTCAAAGGTATTAAAGTTTTAGTTGTTTCATTGTGATTGTGTAAATTATTGATCAAAGTTGAACGAGTTTCTTTGGTAGATTATATCAAACATATAGTGTGCCATTCTTACTTATTAATTCTTTGCTTATATTTAATTATTCATCATACGTGAGAGACAAGATGTACATGTGTGTATAAAAATATTGTTGTTTTATGTTGTTAAGACTTTGTACTAAACTTGTTATTTTATATTTGTTCAGTGCAGAATGATTGGCTATGTGGACTTGTACTTTCACTTTGGTGGAAAATGGATATACAAGCCTGAAATGACGTATGTTGGAGGGTATGTGGGCATACAAAAAGATTTTGATGTTGATTTTTTGAGTTTCATTGATATTATTAATGAATTCAAGTCTTTATGCGGGTATATAGATATCAAGGTAGTTTACGGTAGAGAGCACAGAGTGGAAGATAATAGTTTGTACATATTAATTGAAAATGATTCCGGAATTAGAAATATAAGAAATGTACTTAGTCCCGAAAGTACTGGTGTGGACTTTTATGTGGTGAAACAAACAGATTCGATAAGTGATGACGTTGATGATGGTAGTTGAGCAAGGGGCTGATTCTAGGGGTGAACGTGATACCAACGAAGTTTTACAAAGCGGAATGAAAACAAGGGTCAGTAGTGGACAGACTGAGAAAATGGTGGTTGAAAGTGATAATGAAAAATACTTTGGGAGTGATACTTCAGAGAGTAGTGATGATGAATTCAAAGATGAAATATATAATGCAGTAGATGAAAATGAAGTATCTAGCGATGAAGGTGATTTAGAGGATTTTAAAAATAAATTTTCAATGAATGATGATAGGCCAATTTTTACGCTAGGGATGACATTTGCTAATGCTATTGAAGTTCGATCGGCAGTTGCAAACTATGGTATCTTCAGGGGTATTTCATTAAAATATGTAAAAAAATAAACCCTCTAGGATCCGGGTGAAGTGCGAGGAAGGGTGTCCTTTCTTACTATTAGTGTCAAAAGATGGTATTAACCCTGGTTTATGTGTCAAAACTATTCTGGAGGAGCATAACTGTTTTAGAATTTTTAATAATGCTCGTTGTTCGACAAGATTCTTAGCTTCCCATTTCAGATCTAGAATTTTAAATAAAGTTGACTATAAGGTGAAGGATATGAAGTCTGATGCAGAGACTGAGTTAAGATGTAATGTTTCCTTTTTTAAATATAAAAGGGCCAGGAAGTTGGTTTTGGATGAGTTTACCGGAAGGTTTACAACTGAATTTAGTGAGCTTGAACCTTATGCTACAGAGTTATTAAAATCTAATCCTAATTATGTTGTTCATTTAGAATTATGCAATGATGAACTAAGGAATGGTAGGAGGGTATTTAAGCGATTTTTTGTATGTCTAGATGCATGCAAGAGGGGCTTCAAGGAGGCATGTAGGCCACTCATTGGGTTAGACGGTTGCTTTCTGAAAACAAAATTCAAGGGCGAACTGTTAGTAGCTGTTGCAAAAGATGCTCAAGATCAGAATTTTCCACTAGCATGGGCTTGTGTGAACAAGGAAACCAAGGTCAACTGGAGGTGGTTTTTGACATTGCTTGTAAATGCTTTGGAATTGGGTGATGGGGCTGCATACACTTACATCTCCGATATGCAAAAGGTATGTTTAATGGCTAGTAACTTTATATATTTTGGTCTGAATATGCTTCTTTTTCTACTATTTTTTCAATTTTTAGCTCGGATTTTTAATACTTTCTAAGCAGCTTCAGATGAATTCTGAAAATATTAATTATATTCAAATAATTATAACCCAAACCAGCATGTACCAGACCTTGCATTTTCACATTATTTTAATTATAAGGAAACTGAGCAGCTAGTGTCATGGATGTAGACAACCAGGCCGGTAAAAAATGTGGTTCATATTGTAGGAGGATATAGACTTACTATGCTAATTAAAATGCAAAATACACTATAAAAATACATTTAGTGTGGATGTTTCCCTTCTCTATTTAATGTACTATATAATAAATTGTTTTTTATTATGCACGCAGGGTCTAGTGCAAGCAATCATTGATATACAACGCAAGGCACATTTACGCTAACTGGTCAAAGAAATGGAGCGGACGAGAATTACGCAAAAAATTTTGGATTTGTGTTTGGTCAACATACGAAGAGGAGTTTCAAGATCACTTAAAAAGTTAGCAGAGGTTAGTAAACAATCAGCTGTTGATTTAATGAAATATCCACCACACACTTGGTGCAGAGCTTATTTCTCCGGTAGATGCAAATCGATGTGTGTCGATAATAATATGTGTGAAAATTTTAATGCCTGGATTTTAGAAGGTAGGCATAAACCTATTAAGTCTTTAATGGATTATATTAGAAAGAGGACGATGGAACGAATTTCTAATATGGAAATTGTGGCTGATAAATGGGTTGGAAAATACTCTCCTGCTTGTATGGAAATATTTGAAGTATATAAGATGGCAACGATAGGCTGCAACATTTCATTCAATGGGGATTCCGGATATGAAATTGTAGAAGGACATGACACACATACCGTGTTTTTGGACAAACAAGTGTGTACTTGTAGGGCATGGGATTTGAGTGGAATCCCTTGTCAACATGCCATGTGTACTTATGTGCATAGTAAACAAGACCCTGCTGATTTTATATCAAATTGGTATCATAAAGATACATACAAGGCAACTTATAAATGGAAGATTCAACCATTACGAGGAAAGAAATTTTGGCATTGTGAAAACTATCAACCAATAGAGCCTCCTAAAATTGAATCTCAGCCTGGAAGACCAAAGAAAAAAAGGGTACGTTCTGTGAATGAAGATAGACCAAGCTCTAGGACAAAATTGACAAGGAAAGGAAAGAGTGTCACTTGCAACAAATGCAACCAGCAAGGACACAATACTAGAACCTGTAAAAATGTAAGTTAAATAAACAAATTTCTTAATTTTTTATTAAGTTAATAGATTATATTTTTCTCATTCTTCTAATTTTATATTTATATTATGTATCTACTAATAGGTTCAGAATTCAGAAAGTAATTCTAAATCACCAGAAATAGCCGAGGTTCCTGAAAATTTTGGGCAGGTAAGACATTAGCGTACAAATGTTACATTCATTTTCCCCGGCTAATTATGTTAATTTTCTTATGTTTGTTTATTGAAGTTGTCGACGTAAATTAGCTCTTTACCTCATCCTGAGAACACTGAAGTCCAAGAATCAGTTGGACCATCGCGAAAAAGAACACTAAAACAGATGAGACAGGCTGCTAGTTCAAGCTCACTGCACAAGGCAACAAAAAAATCTGGAATGGGTATACTCTATGACAAAACAACTGGTGCTATGAGTTTTAGTGTAAGCATTTCCTAGATTAACTTATTGACGTAAATTAGTATTGCTCATGTTAGCTTTAATTTTGAATTTTGATCATATATAATTTTGTAGACCGGGAGTAAAATCGTGCAATGCACGAATGGGTCATTGCCTCATTCTTCTGACCCGAATTTGACATTTCCTATTCCTAATGAGAGAGAGTATCGAGTAGAAAAAATTCAAGGAGTTGATCAAACATCAAGTACAACTCAATCAAACAGACGAATCGGGATTAGAGTGGTTGGCGGACCTATAAATACGACATCTATGCCAATTCAGCCACCTGGACTACAATGGAGAGGACAAAATTGTATCACATCAAGACAACTTGAAGAAATGAAACAACTACGAAAAAGCCAAAAATTGTCAAAATGACTCTTTTCTGCTTTTTGGCATGACGATGTTGTATGCTCATATTTGCTGACTGCTACATAAGAATTCATTGTTTTAGCATTGAATTTTGTTATCAACTTTAGTTAAGACAATTTTTTATGTTTCTTTTCATTTTGATATTTACCTATTATTCTTCTGTTAATATATATGAGATTAGATTTCCAAATACAATCTTTAATCGGCTTTTTTGATTATTTGAAGAACATAATTCTAATTTTCAAGGATCAAACAAAAATATGGGTTTGTACTTTGTAGATAGTATTCATTTTGATCAGGCAAAACAATATTTACAACAGAATGGTGTCCAACTTTAGGTTTATATAGAAATGTTAGAAGGTAGTAACATGATCATTCTGGCTAATTTAACAAACACAATGAAGTAGACTAAGCTCAATGACTTCTGCTATTAAAAAGTTAACGTCCGTTTGATGACAGGGGCTTTTTCGCTACATGTTTACATATTTTTGGATTCATTTGGTCTATTTGTTACCACGAGGGTTTAATTGCTTCTCAACCTAAACCTAAACTAGAAGGTGTTTTTCGCTCCTTAACCCTATAGGAAAAGTAGATGTTATTATGGGAAAATTGATTTTTTCGTCACCCGACTGTATTTAGAAACTTACCATTTAACTATATTTTTTTTCTTTTACTCAATAATATTTTCATATTTTTTAGTCGCTAACGTTAGGTTTGAATTTAATTATTAGCATTATGTCATTTTTTTCTTGCTTGTTTTCTTTTATCAAAATCTATCTCACATCTTTTAAATATAATTTCTTATTGGGTTGAGATATATAAGAAAATTGGATCAAACACATCTATACTATACTATAATAGTCGAAAGATTAAATGTTTGGTAGTCGGTCGGTATCGAAATTAATTAATTACCCTTAGTTAATTATTTCAATTCTAATTATTGGGTAGATCAATTCTAATTCTAATTGATATTGAAGTCAACTTCCTCTATTATTTTACCAATTTCAATTATATTTTATATTGAACTCTATATCATTATAATTTATATTAAATTCAACTTTTTCTACCATTTTATATTTTAATTCATATCGAGTTCTATATTATTCTAATTTGTTACTTCGGGCTAAATTAATATGCAAACTAAATATAATTATTAAGGTTTAGTTGATATGTCATATGAATCGGGTTAAGATAAAATAGTAATACTATCAGTTCTCCTAAAAAATTATACAAATGTACTTGATAAACAAAATAATATATTTTATTTATCGAGGATTAAAAAAAAATATTATACAATTGATTCAGACTAACACAAAACTAAAATAAAAATACAATTCGACCAATAAAAATAAAATAATATACACTAATTATTCAGTCTAAAACAAAATTATCTTATTGATCCCCACTTAAAAAAATTAAAATTAAACTAAAAATAATTAGTTTGATTTGGTCGGTGTATTGGGCATTGGGCTAAAATAAAATAATATAAACCACTAATCCGAGATAAATCAAATAAATATTAGACTAAGTATAATTTGTATCCTATTGATGTGAACTAAAAATCAAATTTTAATTAAAACGTTAATATTATTTTTTTTTAAAACAATACCCATAGAATTATCAATAAAACTATATCGTTCAATTAGTAATATTGTCTTTTTCAAATATTTTTATAGAATTACTGTTAATCGATTAAGTAATTTAAAATAATTTTTTTAAGGTTCCAACATAATGAATACATTATATTTTTTTTGCTAAATAAAGACATTATATTTTTACCCTCAATAAAATAATAATTTCGTTATAATAACATTTCCCTCCTTACCAATTCTATTACTTTAAATAAGTTTAAATGTCTAAAAAAGTTATGAACATATACGTCTACTAATATAATTATTATGAAATCAAATCATTTAAAGTTTTAAATGAACAAAATTAAAAACTGAATTCAAAATTCTTTTAAAAAATTATATAATATTAAAAAAAATCGGTGGATAACGCACCGGTTTTAACCTAGTAATTTCTTAAGAATTGGACTGTTGATAATTTGGGCCTTATAGCGAGTCCAATAACAAAATAAAAATAAACATTGTTAAATGATCCGACTCTGACAAGTGATAAAAGGTCTGATCATCCACAAGCAACATTCACAATTATGCCTGATAATCCCCGCTAATCCATTTATTTTTACAAAAGAAATGAACTCATATAGGAAAAAAAAATAATAAATTATCAAGTGCATTCTTTCTACACAAGGAAGATAATGAAACAAAGAAACAATCAAGCATCTGATAGATTTTCCTCTGAGAGAAAGCTTACAGTGTTTTTGA
This sequence comes from Apium graveolens, assembly GCF_009905375.1. Taxonomy (NCBI): domain Eukaryota; kingdom Viridiplantae; phylum Streptophyta; class Magnoliopsida; order Apiales; family Apiaceae; genus Apium; species Apium graveolens. Next base: position 240,034,428 of record NC_133656.1, read on the forward strand.
AATATCAGAAGCAATTAGAACCCTCTCATTCCTAACTTAGAAGATAGGACATGATATTCCCTTGCAAGACACGAATAGATTGTATTCTTGAATGAAATCGCCAAATTCAGGACTGTTTGAGCTTGTATATACAAGCTTATCATCTTACAATTATTACAGTCAACCATTTCAATCACCAAATTCAGGTCTTTATCAGTTACAAGAGGAACAATATTATCAGGACACATACCTACATTTTCATTTAGAAACAACCAAATATCCACTGTTTGAGTAGTACACCCTACTTGTCCAAGCATAGCTTCAATTTCAACTTAGTTAAATTTCATGTTTGAGCACATATCAAAATAAGCTATCTATCCCCTAAATAACTATCGAATTTCTCAGTGAATTTTCTGCCAAAATGAAGTTTAATTGTAAAGAAACCAGACACATATGCATAAATTTAGGGTTTCACATCAAATTAGGCATATGCATTTCACAATTTCTTAATAAGGACCACATCACATATACTAATCAAGTGATGAAATAAAGACATTGGGGACCACATACATAAAATACACTACTTTATACTTCCTATATCCGAATTGGCTAATTTAGGAAATAAGTTTTAGAGAGATAAAGACGATTGATTTAGCTTCTAATAGTTTGTTTTATCTTTTATTACACCTAATGGACGATCTATTTAATTGGACTTTTTTGCCCCGTCCTTTCTGAACGTTAATGGAGTAATTTAACGGAAGGGGGTCAAAGGGGTGTAACATATGCCGCCACGGAAAGTAAATGAATGCGTACTGCAGTTATAAAATATTTGGGTCAAAAAGTGCATTTCATCCAAAACACAGGATGCAATATGCAAATAACTCTAAGAAGAATGCGAATAGAACTAATTTCTCGAGTGATTCAAACATCCAGAAGCAGCACTCACAACTAGGTTAAATTATTTCAACTACATTAATTATGATAAAAAATGGCCTCAAATAGAAAAAAATAAATAAAGGTTTGCATCTATAACATTTGAAGGCAGTTGTTCAATGCAAGGATAATAAGTAAAGAAAATCAACAGATAAATCAAGTAAGAATCAAACGTCAAAAGACTTTCCTCTGAGAGAAAGCTCATTGTGTTTGGAAATACCAAGTGCTCAAACATTCATCATTTGGACAAGAATAAAACCAGATTTGAAGTATCATAGGTCTTATGAATTATGAAACCCTGACCTTGATCATATTTCGAGAAGATAGAAAATGTTATCCCCTTGTTAGTCGTATTTAGATTGTATTCTTCAAAGATATGTGCCCAAACAGTCATCACATTGGACAAGAAAAAACCAGATTTTCATACGCCTTATGGAACCCTGACCTTTGATCCTATTTCGAGAAGATAGAAAATGTTATCCCTTTGTTAGTCACAAATAGATTGTATCCTTCAAAGGAATCTCTCTTGTTGCTTGTGAGATCCCCTTGTTTATGATGGATAAAATTTACTAAAGAATTACCTCCAACAGATGCCTCTGCAAGAGCAAATGGACTACCAAAATGGAAAAAAGAAGAACCCTTATCTTCAACTGGTGAGATGTCGGAGTTTTGGTTTTCCTCCCATACTGCAACATTTGATTGTTTTTGCATAGGTTCCAGAATGCCTTGAGCTTGCAAATACATATGACTAACATCAGGGTTTCCATTGCCATTTTCTTTTGAGGTGCTTGAAAATATAAAGATTCAACTGTATGCTAAGATTGCTAGCCCACACTTGTCAATGTGCTATCAACACTTTGTTACGGTATTCTTCTACATTTTGTCTTCTATAGTACTTGGCCTTTGTGTTTTCTCTACAACAGAAATCACATAATTTCTTAATGACACAAATAAGACGCGAAATTGTTTGATCATAAGTAGACCCCCAACTACAATGCTCATTGTGTAGTTTAAGACGATTGAACAAAGCACGCAGAATTCATCCGAGACCTTATCAAGTTGGAATATGATTTTTATATTAAACAAGAAAAAAGCATAGTTAATTGAAGTGATTTGTCAATTGATTCAAGATATAAACATCGGAAGCAGCACTCACAATTAGGTATAAATATTTCAACTACAATAATTCTCAAAACAATTGGCCTCAAATAGAAAAAAAAAGTTTGCATTTTAAACATTTAAAGTTACTTGTTTTATACAAAGATAATAAGTTATGAAAACATATCAATATCAAGTAAGTATCAGAAGTTGATAGATGGCCTGACCGAACCCTACTGATCCTATTTGAGAAGATAGAAAATTGTATCCCCTTATTAGTCGAAAATAGATTGCATCCTTCAAACGAATCTCTCTTATTGCTTGTAAGTTCCCCTTCATTATGATGGATAAACTTGACCAGATTATTACCTCCAACAGAATCCTATGATGGCAGAGAATCTGATTTAGATGCATCAGCAAGAGCAAATGGATTACCAGAATGGAAAAAGGAGAAACCCTTATCTTCGGCCAGTGAGATGTCGGAGTTTAGGTTTTCCTTACCTGCTGCTGCATTTGGTTGTTTTTGCACAGGGTCCTGTTTCTCTGGAATTCCTTGAGCTTGCATATACATAAGACCAACATCAAGGTTTCCGTTGCCATTAATACCTTTTGATACTTTTTCTGGGGTGTGAATTCTTCGCCCTTCTAACAAGCAGCTTCTGATAGGCTCACCTCCATTTGCTATTTGCTTGTTATCCATCACAACTTCTTCACATTCACGAACCCCAGTCTGTAGGCGTGGTGGGGCATCTGTACCGTCTGCATATTCTGAACTCTGACATGTTTCTTTATTAAGATGGAATCTATTGTGGCCATTATTTCCCGTTTCTACAATAAGGCATCTACATCATAACAATAGTATATCCTTCATACCAAAATTTTTTGATAAATAAACTCTGGTTTATTGCTAATATCAACTAAAAAACTTGAAATAGAATTTTTCAGTTAAACTTGAAAAACAAATTGATGGCTATTGTAAACCCTATTTCTTTCCAAAATTGAATATTGTGTAGAACAGTGTAACTGCAAAGTTTCAGTATTTCCGTTAATTTCTCCAGAACTATTACATTCCCATTTCATGCTTCCAGTAAGGTTTCCTGCAAGACCTTGACAAAAGAGCAATGTCAGTGGTCCTAAATTTAATCCCAAAATTTATTCAAATCGTTTTTTTATTGAGAGCTCTGGAATTACTCAGGACAACATCTATGCTTTTAAATTTTAAACATGTATCACAACCTTCGCATTCTATTTATAGCTTTTTGAAAACTTGATACATAAACATAGAAAAAACATTTCCATCATAGAGGAAAGGGGTGTTTTTTATTGGGAAACGGGTGTCTTTCACATGTTTTTGGCCGTATTTCCTCCATCTAAATCCATCATCCATGTTATCGATATCAGTCCTGTGAGGAAAGCAAATTTATTTTCTTTTTTCTTTCTGGTACTCATATTTTTGGGCTTGAACCTGCGAATCAACATACCCCAAAGACGACGACATTCATTAAACAAAAATTCCTCGAGCCACATGTACTAATCATCAACTTCTATTTACTTGAAAAAAATTAGTTGGGTAAAGAACCAAAAATTTTCTTGTTTGTAGATTCAATAAATTTGCAGACATGTACAGAACTCTACAAAGTAAGATTCTGAGTAACATGTCCGTTAATCAGATCCAGCTTTAAATTTGTAAATACCAGAACAAGAAAAAATAAAAATAAGTTATATCCAGTTAAATAAACTTACAGATTCTTATTGTTGTCCTGGACCTTCTCCTCTTCTCGGCCTTTCCCAATCCGTTTAGTGATCTGATCCTGTGTCACTGTTTTATTGGAAGAAGAAGAAGAATTCATGGAGGCACCATCAGGAGTTGCCTTAATAATCTGCGATGTGACTCCTAGTGCTGGTGGATCTGGTACAAAAGGTTCTGGTACAAAATTCGACCAATTTTTCAAGAGGAATCCCTACAGTATGGACTGCACAGGTTTCCCTTGACGCAGCTCCTTTCCATCTCCGTCCTCCTACACCACAAGCAGTAGGGTAAAGCGATTTGCGCTTACTTTCTATTGTGTGGGCATTGTCAAACACCTGATACAAAGACGTCAATTATAAGTTTAGAAACATAAAGAACTAAAGTAAATGACTGATCAACGGACGTAGAGTGTGATTACCTTCTGGATCCCCTTAAAAGAGCTCGACTGAATGTAGCAATCCAAAAGAGTGAGGGACTCATCCCTAGTTGTGGTCAGACATCCCCAAGGATGAACGGAAGGATCTTGATCATCACATTGAGACAAACCACCAACAATTTGAGATTCTTGAATTCCCGGTCTGTTGCAAGAAAGATGAGCAACAGCTCCGTCCTGCTTGGAAGACTTCCCATACTTGACAATCCCGGAAAACTCTTCATCCAAAAAACGAAAACATCTGGGACAAAAGATGACCTTGCGAACTTGCTTCAGGAACGTTTGTTTATCAACTTTCAAAAGCTCTTGACGCCCATGTCGTGGCAAACCGTTCCAGAACTACAACAGAAAAGAATCAATACATTTGATATCAGTCGCAACACCATATTAAATGTAACACAAACTGAATACCCAGACTCCAATTTATCTTTTTCATTCTCGCAGCTTTCTCCAGACCTCCGGGAAAAGCATGAAAAAAAAAAAACGGCTCGAATGGTACGATCCCTCCGTCACCCCAGAATGAAAGGGGTGATCTCGTAGTTCTTGGTCTGTGAAGATGCGTTGTTAGGTGCTCCATTTTTTTCCCATTGAGGCCGAACCTAAACCTGTGCTCGAGAGATAGCTGTCCATACACTGATAAGGGATGTATGGATTCTCGAGAAGAGAGGAGCCATGGTGGTCCCCCCCGGACCGCCCGGATCCCACGAGTGAATCGAAAGGACAAATCAACAAATCAATAAATAATGGGTACTCTTTACAGTAAATTCTAATAAAAATTTAATTTAAAATTGCTCAATGGAAAGGACATCATCAGTTCTACACTGCTATAAAATCTACCGTGTCCCATTTTAATTTATGTTTGGGAAGTAGTATTTAAAAAAAACAAGCGCTAATGAAATCAAACAATTAGGCATATAAATCAAACCACACACAATATACATGTAATTGAAACTAATGTACAAATCAATTCTACACCTATTTTTACCACCATTTTAACTGATATTTTTGTTCAATCTCAACAAATCAATTCTACACCATAAAATTTACCATCATTTCAACCGATGTTTGACTTCTCAACATGTTAATAAAAGTCAATTAAAATGGGATTGACTTAGTATTCAGAACAAAAACAAGCTCTAACGAAATCAAACAACTAAGCATATAAATCAAACCACTTACACAACATAACACTAAACACACTCATGATTGAAAACAATGTACCTTCTGAAGCTGATCAAAGCTAACTTTAGTTGTCGACATGGACTCATTTATGCGTGTTGATTTCTCCATCTTCGGAACTTGATTCTTTGTACGATGTATTCACGTTCAATGACTGATCATTAACAAACAAAAGACATGCAGTTGTGATTTATATATTCATGATCTCGAAAATTATTAATCATAAAAATAATCTATCAAGTACACGAAGTTGATTGAAAGATCAAGGAAACAAACATTAATAGGAACTACAAAAACATGAAACATACAGATGATAGCGCTAATATATGTCTCTGTAGCAACTAGCAAGCGCTTGAAAGTACTCTGTAATATTTGAGCAGTGCATGCACATACATTTATAGTAGATTTCAAGTTCAGACCATGGTTTTTTTGGATTTTTTTTATTTACTTTTTGAATATCTTAGGGATTATTTCATTTATATCATTAATGAAAGATTCACTCATTTTATTTTCTTTTTTGACTTTTTGAGACCTTTTCTTGAGGGTATTAATATGTCTTAGTATTGGCAATAAATTGTGAGAATCCATAATATATTTTGACAATTTGGGTGGGTTGGGATAGCAACTAAATTCTACAAATCATAAAGAGATCAAAAAAATTATATATGGAACACAAGTGTATTCATTAAATTTGTCTTTGGCATGGATAGTGATGTTATTTACAAGACAATTGAAGTTTAAATAGTAAATTTTGGAGTTTATCTATCAATTTCCAATATTTATTAGATAAACTATAGGTTTTGAAGGTTATGATCGGAGTTGTCAATTTAAATTTTCAAATGAATTCTAATATTAATATTTTGAATTTGAAATAAAATTTAAATCCAAATTTATGTTACTTATGTGGTCAAATCCAATCTTTCAAACAAAATCCAGTTCTCAATGTATATCGTTTGGGTTTTGGACTGTTCTATCACCGTCAATAACAATTCTTAATCGCCCTCTCATCGCATAGATTGAATTCGCTAATTTAAGAAATAGGTTTTAGAGAGATAGAGACGATTGATTTAACTTCTAATCGTTTGTTTTATATTTTATTACACCTAATGGACGATCTATTTAATGGGACCTTTTTGCCTCGTCCTTTTTTAACGTTAAAGGAGTAATTTAACGGAAGAGGGTCAAAGGGGTGTAACATCTGCCGCCACGAAAAGTAAAGGAATGCGTACTGCAGTTATAAAATGTTTGGGTCAAAAAGTGCATTTCGTCCAAACCACTGGGATGCAATATTCAAATAGGCTTAATGACCTTTTCAGCCTTGAGGTTTGCACCCGTGCACCCATAAACCCTTTATCTTTAAAGTCATACATTTTTGCTCCCCGGGTATCCAAAACATACCTTTTAACCCTTGGGCCGAGTTGGGCCTTATTAACGTTACAGAGCAGCCCAAATTGGTAGGGTTAATTAAGTCTTTTAACACACGATATTCAGACAGAAACATAAAATCCCTTATCTTTTCGTCTCCTTCAACCCTTTCATTTTCATCTAACCTTTTTTATTCTGATTTTCATCTGATCAACGGCGTTTATCGGTCTGAAATCATGGGCGATTCAGATGAACTCTCTACTTGTATGATTTCTTAAACTATCATTCTGTTTTTTAATTGATCGTCTTAGTATTGTATGAGTTAGCCTTTGATGTTCTTTGTATTGTTAAATAGTTGATGGTTATATGTATATATGAAGTATATTGATGTTGCATGTTGTGATAATTATGTGGGTATTTTTGTAGAGACTAAATCATGTATCTCTGCTGTTAAATGTGTTTATACTTGATTTATTTTGCTATTGAAGGTGATGGTATCATAAATTTAACCTTATATCATGGTGGGAGGTTAAAATGGGCACCACGAACTCAATATGTTGGTGGTCGAGTGACACTGTACTATTTTGAATCCGACGGGGAATTGACTTATGATAACTAGTTGGTAACCCGCGCGAAGCATGGGCCCGTAATTAAACATAATAATATCACATTATTATTTGCATAAAACTGAAACTCATAATCTGTGCAAAATACAAATCTAAATATAATAGATAAAATGTTGTTAAAATATGTAGTTAAAAAAATTGAAGTTAAGTGTAAATCTAAAATTTTAATGTATAGTTCTAGTTATGCATGCACCTAATTATTTACTTATACAAATCTGACATTTTAACTTACTAATACGATTATTTTAAAGTAAACCGACGCTTGAATGTTCTGCAACAAATAAAAATTAAAGGAAAATAAAATTTATAGAGAGTATAAGTTAATTTTCGTCAGTTGAGATTTTATTACATAAAGCTTTAAAAATAGTTGTATAATTTTTTAGTGAGTACCAAGATTTGGGACCTAAACATGTTTTCGCTTATTAGTATAAGTAGATAGTTGGTACTCCCTCCGTCCCAAAAAACATCTCATGTTTTGACTTTTTACACTATTCATGATAAGCGATTGACTACTAATTTACATCTAATCTATAAGATCAAATACAGTCATGAGTGATCTTGTTGGATTCATATTTATGAGTACTTTAATACAATGAAATTTTTATATTTAATACTAATACGAAACTAAAGATATTAACAATCAAAAGTGTGCATTGGCAAACGTGTCCAACACAAAAAGGAAAAATATTCAGGGACATAAGGAGTTGTTGATAACCCGTGCGAAACACGGGCTCGAGACTAAAGATATCGAATTAATATTTGTAGTTCATAATCTGTGCGAAACACGAATTAAAATTATTATATTAATATCAAATATGAAATTGGTACTTGCAAAAATAGTTATATGGTTAAAAAGAATCAAATCAATTATGAAATTTTCCACTATAATTCTAGTTTTGCATTTTTTTACTTGATATAGAAATCTAACATATCAGTTTTATTTTTGTGAAACGAATTGTATCACTATCTTACACACCAAATATCTGTTCTAATCACATAACAATCCTAATGTACATAACAATAATAACACAAAAACAATCAAATCACAATCCTAAAACTCATAACTTCTAATCACATAAACAAGCGACCCTAACATTCTTACTTCTATCCTATATGATCTTCCTATCTTATCTTAACCCTAATGTTCTTATTTTCTAGGGTCAAAACCTAAGTTCTGATGCCAACTATAACACCCTCCAAATCCGGGGTATAGATTTTGGACATTATTAATACTAACTACAAACTAAACCTACACAAGCGGAATATAAATATATTAATTACCCCGAACTACTGCTACTCAGGATATTTTAAGGTTAAGAGTTGAAAATAAGAACGACACACTAACTTTATTACAACCCCACATAAAAATAATCTGTCTCAAGAACTCTCTTTGTTACAAAACTTTATCCTATCTACATTCTCACCACCCAACTTTTATTCAAACCAACACTACTACATATCCTGTTACACCTGATCTGGTAACTCAAAGCTCTCTTCTGGGATAGGGATGAACACTCTTGGTGGGTCCCGCTACTTGACTCGCTTCTTGACTATGCGGGTTCTGATGGGTTTCATTCTCTACCTAAACTGTAAAACAATAGGAATAACAATAAGAGGGGATGAGCCAAAATTGCTCAACAAGCCTGCAACAATATAGATAGTATAAAGAGAGAAGAATAAATGAAACGATAATCTAATGGTTTGAACAACCATTTGTATCTGTATAGAATAATAATTTGCCAACACTGGCGAGTGCCAAATGAACAAGACTGGAAATAAGAACTAACTATGCACTATACCCTGCTGATCAGTCAGGATACAGTGCGGATCTATACCCAACTGCATAGACCCAACCAACATAGGGAGTACTCAGGCAACTACGGCCTATTAATTAATGGTCTGGGTAAAACCCAGCCCGTATCGTAACCATCCAGTCCAAATCTTAGCATCCGGAACAATCAGAATGCTTTTGATGTATCCCAACATCAGGATATATCACAGTATATATAACAAGGATAAAAGTATTGGAATATGAATAGAGGATTCAATAAATTGGGAGAAATCAAGAATCGAAATGAAATAGAAACAAGAATCAATAATTGTGTAACAGTGTATATGAACAAGAATTATCAAAGTGTAACTGATATGGAAAATGGGATATAATTCACTATTCTGGATTTAGAATAGGGGAAAAACTTGTATGGCGCGTACTTAACCCGGTTCAACTCACCGCCTTCGGTCTCCTGCTTGATCTACTTTGTTGATACTGAATCAATCATAGAAAGATAGTCGTTTAGATAACTTACTATATACGCGTATCTCGAATTGATACCACGTAACCCTATCAATCTACCCATGCGTTTCTAACTGACTCGCATATATGCATGTATAATTAGATAGCACATAAGGTTCATATAATCATTTAAAGCACATAGCACATAAAGCAAATAATTGATTTTTGGACTCATAAATACTTTTAAAATCGATACTAGACTTATACCTGTATTAACTAACCCTATTGGATTTTATTATAATTTTTTAGAATTTATTTGACTCTATTATACCCCTATTAGGGCCTATAAACAATTAACTAACACAAGACCACTCTCTTTCGGAAGAAATTATGATTTACAATTATTTTTATTGGATTTGTTTCATTTTTCTGAGTCTAGCGGTCTTCGTTTCGCTCAAATCGTACTAACGGTTTAATTATTATGAATTAAACAAGATTTAATTAATTAATAATTAACTATAAATAATTAATTATAATTAAATAATCCTTAATTATATTTTTAAATAATTAATTAATAATTATTGTATTTTAAAATAATTAATCCCTAATTATTAGGATTAATTACAATTATTTATAAATTATTATTACTTACTCGATTAGATCGATTATTTACAAATAATCAATCGATACAATTAACTGATACGCTATTTATCGAATAAATAATTATTACTCGCACCATAATCTAACTCAACGATTAACTACTCGTATAAATACGAGCTACACGCATTCCTCGTATAACTATCGAACTATTATTGTTATTATTATAACTTATACGATTAATTAATTAATTAATTATCTGTATTTAATTATTCGATACGAATAATCATTACGACACTCTTCGAATAAATAAATTATCGCTCGAATAATAATTCTAATTAAAGAATCCATACTCGTATAGATACGGGTTACTCGCAATATTCAACTAATTAACGAATTATTATTCATATTATTCAATTATTTTTAATCCTATTTATTAATTAATTACCTAATTATTAATTAATTAATAACTAATAAATAATTAGATAAATAATTAAATATTTAATTAAATAACTAATTTCGAATTTCTAAATTAATAAAATAATTCAGAAATTAATTATAATAATTTTCAGAATTTAAATCTAATTTTTATTAGATTTTTAGAATTTATTAAAACTGATTTGATTTTGTAAAATATAATTAAATACTAAATTAATCAGAAACAGGAAATAGGAAACAGGTTGGGGCTTTCGAGGATCAAACCCGGGTCGAAACCGGGTCGACCTCGGGTCACCAAGAACACGTCGCCGGCAACGATGCCGGTGGCTTTCCGGCGAACGAACCACGGCTGAACACGGCGATATCAACCCCGTTTCTTCACCGTTTCTGTTCCACAGCAACACAGACACCTCCTCCTGTCGTCCTCCGTCCTCCTTCATTGATCTACAGCCGGAAAACTCAAGAACAGCCGCCGCGACGACGGTTCTCCGGCGACGCCAAAAACGAAGCCAAACTCGATGTAACCGGTACGGTTCGATTGCAAAAACGACGATCTACTCATTCCCATCAACAAAAACATCAAATAATCAACCAAATAAAAACTCCCAATTCGAGTATAAATCCGAAAATCACGAAATTAAAATCAAGAAATCAGACAACAAAACTGATTACATAATCGAAAACTACGATCAATAAGCTTCAAAACGGATACTTACATGATCGATTTGGTTAACAGAATCACCGTCAAAATCCGATTTGATTCTCTGCTTGTTCTTCACCAACACAAACCCTAATTCATAATTTTCTGAATTTTTATGATTAATTATTAATTAATTAATAAAAATTAGGCTATTTACATTATGGAAAATAATACCCCTAAATAAAATTCAGGGGCTAATTACACATCTAATAAAAATATTTGGCCCCAATTTTTATAATTTTTGTGTATTAATAATGAATTTTTAAATATCTAATAAATACAAAATAAATGTTAAAAAATCCCAAAAATTATGAATATTACAAAAATGCAAAGAAAAATGATGTATGATAATTTCATGATCATATAAAAATAAAAATATGATTTTTGTGGGGTTTTTGGTACCCGAAGTGGTCCGGAAAAGTCATTTTTCGAGAAAAAGGTAAATTTGTAAAACGTCTAGGGGTTCAGAATAGCGATATGGTATAGGTCATTTTTGGCAAAATAGGGCCACTGATTTTATTTGAAATGCGGGCTTTTAAAACAATGTTTGAGTTGTACGGGTTTTGATATAAAATATGTAACTTACTATAAAACACTCAATAAATATCCAAAACACGTTCATATCAAAACAGACAACACGTAGCACATAGTAATTAGGGTTTTACGACTCAACACATTTAATCACATAATAATACACATAATTTATCTTTATTATAATATAATACAAGCGCAATTTCTCGGTCGTTACACATTTGTTATTACTTAATTATTTTAAAAATAATATTATCCAATTTAAAAGTAAAGTGACACTAGGATTAACACTAACTAATAGAAAATAAAGTTTACAGAGAATAGAAGTCAATTCGTGTTAATAGTTTACTTTGCAGTTAGTAGTTTTTCAAAATAAAAGTAAATATATGTTATTTTACTTAATTTAACGTAACTTAATAAATTTTTAATATAATTTATAGATAAATAAAGTTTACAGATAATATAAATCAATTCGTGTTAGTAATTTACTTAGTAGTTTGCAAAAAAAATAAAATTTACAAAGAATCGAAGTCGATTTGTGTTAAAAACAAAGTTTATAGAGAATAGAATTTAACTTATGTGAGGTAGTGGACTATTTTGTATGTACTATAGAATCCTACTAAAGATTTGGAAAATGGTCTAGTTCTAATGAGATGTCAAACTGATATAGAGGATATGATAGGGCTTGATCGGATAAATAATAACAAGATAGATGTTTATGTCAAGCATTGTGATGAAACCAATTTGGACTCGTTTGAAGATCATAATTTATTTCAAAGGATTGAAGGAGATGGAAGTAATGATGTTGGGGAGTGGAGTGATGAACTTGATGACTATAATTTTGATGATTCTGACTATTCTATGATTGATGATGACATGGTTTTTGCTAACAATGTTGATGAGGGGGTGGAATGGGTAGGTAGAATCAGAGAAGACCTAGGACTAGGTAAGGAAGTGGGAGATGAAAGTGAAGGGGAAAAACATGAAAGTGACTGTGATGACTTAGATAGTTTGCCAGACAATGACTTGGAGGATGAATTTGATGCCCTTAAGAGAAGGCAATCATTTCCATTGTTCAAAGTTAGTGACAATATAAAGTGGACAGTTGGGACCATTTTCACAGATCATTATCAATGCAGAGAGGCCATAATGAAGCATTCCTACACTGAGGGGAGGATAGTGAAGTTTGTGAAGAGTGATATAACTAGGGTTAGAGCTGTGTGCAAGGATCCATGTCCCTGGTTCATTTATGCAGGATTAAATTTTGACAAGTACATCCAAATAAAGACTGTGGGATGAGGTACATATTGGTCATTTACTAATGTTTTAATGTATATTTTACTGTTGGTGACTATAGTTGCAGAGCCTATAACTTATGCTTTTATTGCTTGTGCCTTTACAGACCACACATGTGTGAGAGAGCAAAGAGGTTTGCCCCTTATTAACTCTGGTTTTCTAGCAAGGAAATATCTGCCAGAATTCAGGATAAATCCAACTTGGCCTATCAAATCTTTTCACAAGAGTGCCTTGAAGGATTTGCAAATTGATTTTCCGGCTCATATTCTCAGAAAAGCAAGAAGGAAATGCATAAGACCATCAATGGCACACATGAGGAGCAATATGAGAAACTGTGGGATTACAAGACAGAGCTCTTGAAAAGAAATCCCAACTCTACAGTTGAGATTGACATTGAACCAGGTGTGACATGTCTTCTATTTTCTATTATATTCTCAGATCTGTTTTTCTTTTGTGCTAAATTATGTTTAAATGGTATTTGTTGCAGGAAATGTTGGTCAATTTAGGAGGATCTACATCTTCCTTGGTGGATTAAAACATGGATTCAAGCTAGGGTGCAGGAAGGTGATTGGATTAGATGGATGCCATATTAAAACAGTGTATAAAAGTCAGTTATTATGTGTAGTTGGCATTGATCCTAATAGCTGTATGTTCCCTTTAGCATATGCAGTAGTAGAAGCTGAGAGGTTAGAGACATGGAGGTGATTTCTTGCTTTACTAGTTCAGGACTTTGACATTAGGTCTGGGGATGGGTGGACTTTTATTGATAGGAAAAAAGGGCTATTAAATGTGATAGAAGAAATGATACCATTGACTGAGCAGAGATATTATGTTATGCATATGCATAATAACTTCAAGCAAAAATATGGGGTAGGTCACTTAAGGAGAAGTTATGGAGTTGTGCTAGGGAAAGTAATGTAGAGTCCATTCAGAATGCCATGAACATTGTCAAAGAGGAAAATGTAGGAGCTTGGCAATGGCTAACAAATGTACCTTTCCATCACTGGACAAGGTCTCATTTTAAGTTGTAGCAAGAAGCTCAGATATTGGATGACTTAGTCCCTCAGAAAGTTGCTGAAGAGGAAAGAAGAAATGTGATAAAAGCTGAAATGGGCTTAAAGATTGAGGCATAGAAAACATCCAGAGCTGCTAGGGCTCCCTCTCCACTTGATGTGAGAAGAAGTAACATATTGTATATCAAAACAACTTTTAGAAAGTTCAAAAATACAAGTGATACTCCTGTATGTCTTGATAATGATGATGATGATGATGGTGACACAATGATGGCAGATGGACCAAACTCTGGAGAGTTACACAATACATACACATGCCCAATGAAGATGGGGAAACAAATGCCACCACCTGTGAAGCAATTCAAGACCCACCTTTCCTATCTCATGGGAAAAAATGTCATAACTCCAGGGGCTTTGAGAGCTGCTATTGAGGTAACAAGCAAGAATTTGAGGAATGATGCCAAAGTAAAACAATCAAGAAAAGGGAAGGACAAGGACACTTGAAGAATGCTCTTTTGTTTATGTTTATCTAGTTCAATTTCAGACATTAATCAGTGCTTTTGTTATGATGTGTTGCAAAACTGAACTGCAGCTTTTGATTTCACTTTGGTATGCTTAATTTAAGTTTGAAACTTTGATATGGGCTTAAATTTTCTTGTCATTCATTAATACTTGCATTTCATGCATCTGTAGTACACAGGTAAGAAATTTAACATAATTAAACTAGTTCATTTTGTCTCTTCACAACAACCTCCCCATCATTCTTATCATCAGTACAAAGATTAACAACATGAACACAGTAACATAAACAAATATTTTCTTTTGAGGTGCTTGAAAATATAAAGATTCAACTGTATGCTAAGATTGCTAGCCCACACTTGTCAATGTGCTATCAACACTTTGTTACAGTGTTCTTCTACATTTTGTCTTCTATAGTACCTGGCCTTTGTGTTTTCTCTGCAACAGAAATCACATAATTTCTTAATGACACAAATAAGATGCGAAATTGTTTGATCATAAGTAGACCCCCAACTACAATGCTCATTGTGTAGTTTAAGACGATTGAACAAAGCACACAGAATTCATCCGAGACCTTATCAAGTTGGAATCATGATTTTTATATTAAACAAGAAGAATGCATAGTGAATAGAAGTAATTTGTCAATTGATTCAAGATATAAACATCTGGAAGCAGCACACACAATTAAGGATAAATATTTCAACTACAATAATTCTAAAAAATATTGGCCTCAAATAGAAAAAAAAAAGTTTGCATTTTAAACATTTAAAGTCACTTGTTTTATACAAAGATAATAAGTTAAGAAAACATATCAATATCAAGTAAGTATCAGAAGTTGATAGATTTTCCTCAGAGAGGAAGCTTATTGTTTACATTCATCACTTGGAAACGCAACCAGAATACTGAAGTATCATAGGCCTTGTGGAACCCTCTTGATCCTATTTGAGAAGATAGAAAATTTTATCCCCTTATTAGTCGCAAATAGATTTTATCCTTTAAAGGAATCTCTCTTATTGCTTGAAAGTTCCCCTTCATTATGATGGATAAACTTGACCTCAGAATTACCTCCAACAGAATCCTATGATGGCAAAGAATCTGATTTAGATGCATCCGCAAGAGCAAATGGACTACCAGAATGGAAAAAGAGAAACCCTAATCTTCAGCCAGTGAGATGTCGGAGTTTAGGTTTTCCTTACCTGCTGCTGCATTTGGTTGTTTTAACTCAGGTTCCTGCTTCTCTGGAATGCCTTGAGCTTGCAAATACATAAGAAAAAAATCAAGGTTTCCGTTGCCATTAATTTATTTTGATACTTTTCCTGCAGTGTGAATTCTTCTTCCAAACAAGCAGCTTCTGATAGGCTCACCTCCATTTGCTCTTTGCTTGTTATCCATCACAACTTCTTCACATTCACTAACCATCTTCACATTCAGAAATGGAATTCTTAAATTCCATTTCTGTAGGCATAGCTGGGCATCTGTACCATCTGCATATTCTGAACTCTGACATGTTTCTTTATTAAGTTGGAATCTATTATGGCCATTATTTCATACCAATACTATATCCTTCATACCACAATATTTTGATAAATAAACCCCGGTTTATTGCTAATATCAACTAAAAAACTTGAAATAGAATTTTTCAGTTAAACTTGAAAAACAAATTGATGGCTATTGTAAACCCTATTTCTGTCCAAAATAAAATATTGTGTAGAGCAGTGTAACTGCAAAGTTTCAGTATTTCCGTTAATTTCTCCAGAACTATTACATTTCTATTTCATGTTTCCGATAAGTTTTCCTGCAATACCTTGACAATATAGCAATGTCAATGGTCCTAAATTAATCCCAAAATTTTCTCAAATCATTTTTTTATTGAGAGCTCTGGAATTACTCAGGACAACAGCTATGCTTTTAAATTTTAAACATGTATTGAACCACAACCTTCGCATTCTATTTATAGCTTTTTGAAAACTTGATACATAAACATAGAAAAAACCTTTCCATCATAGAGGAAAGGGGTGCCTTTCACATGTTTTTTGGCCGTATTTCCTCCATCTAAATCCATCATCCATGGTATCGATATCAGTCCTGGTGAGTAAAGCAAATTCTCTTTTTTCTTTCTGGTGCTCATATTTTTGGGCTTGAACCTGCAAATCAACATACCCCAAAGACGACGACATTCATTAAACAAAAATTCATCGAGCCACATGTACTAATCATCAACTTCTATTTACTCGGAAAAAATTAGTTGGGTAAAGAACCAAAAAAATTCTCGTTTGTAGATTCAATAAATTACCAGACATGTACAGAGCTCTACAAAGTAAGATTCTGAGTAACATGTCCGTTAATCAAATCCAGCTTTAAATTTGTAAATACCTGAACAAGAAAAAAAACTTATATACAGTTAAATAAACTTACAGATTCTTGTTGCTGTCCTGGACCTTCTCCTCTTCTCGGCCTTTCCCAATCCGTTTAGTGATCTGATCCTGTGTCACTATTTTATTGGAAGAAGAAGAAGAATTCATGGAGGCACCATCAGGAGTTGCCTTAATAATCTGCGATGTGACTCCTAGTGCTGGTGGATCTGGTACAAAAGGTTCCGGCACAAAATTCGACCAATTTTTCAAGAGGAATCCCTACAGTATGGACTGCACAGGTTTCCCTTGACGCAGCTCCTTTCCATCTCCGTCCTCCTACACCACAAGCAGCAGGGTAAAGCGATTTGCGTTTACTTTCTATTGTGTGGGCATTGTCAAACACCTGATACAAAGACGGCAATTATAAGTTTACAAACATAAAGAACAAAAGTAAATGACTGATCAACAGACGTAGAGTGTGATTACCTTCTGGATCCCCTTAAAAGAGCTCGACTGAATGTAGCAATCCAAAAGAGTGAGGGACTCATCCCTAGTTGTGGTCAGACATCCCCAAGGATGAACGGAAGGATCATGATCATCAAATTGAGACAAACCACCAACAATTTGAGATTCTTGAATTCCCGGTCTGTTACAAGAAAGATGAGCAACAGCTGCGTCCTGCTTGGAAGACTTCCCATACTTGAAGATCCCGGAAAACTCTTCATCTAAAAAACGAAAACATCTGGGACAAAAGATGACCTTGCGAACTTGCTTCAGGAATGTTTGTTTATCAACTTTCAAAATCTCCTGACGCCCATGTCGTGGCAAACCGTTCCAGAACTACAACAGAAAAGAATCAATACATTTGATATCAGTCACAACACCATATTAAATGTAACACAAACTGAATACTCAGACTCCAGTTTATCTTGTTCAATCTCGACAAATTAACAAATCAATAAATAACTGGTACTCTTTATAGTTTATAGTTTATCTTGTGTAGGATATCATCAGTCCTACACTGCTATAAAAACTACCAGTGTCCCATTTTAATTTATGTTTGATTTACAGTTGATAAAAAAATAACTTAAAATGAAACGGAAGTAATATTTACAAAAAAAACAGACGCTATTGAAATCAAACATCTAGGCATATAAATCAAATCACACACACAACACACACATAATTGAAAACAATGTACCTTCGCTACATCAACTATGAACACAACATTTTTGTTCAATCTTGACAAATCAATAAATAAATGGTACTCTTCATAATAAATACTAATAAAAATTTAACAATGGCAAGGACATCATAAGTTCTATACTGTTTATCCCATTTTAATTGATATTTGACTTTTCAAAACTGAAATCAAAAAAGAAACTAGGCATGTAAATCAAGCCACACACATAATTGAAAACAATGTAACTTCACTAACATCAGTTATGGACACAGTATTTTTGTTTAATTTCGACAAATCAATAAATAAATAGTACTCTTTATAGTAAATACTAATAAAAATTTAATTTAAAATTACTCCATGATAAGGATATTATCAATTCTACACTCATAAAATTTACCCTCATTTTAACTGATGTTTGACTTCTCAACACGTTAATAAAAAGTCAATTAAAATGAAACGGAGTTAGCATTCATAAAAAAAAGCTCTCCTGAAATCAAACGACTAAGCATATAAATCAAACCACATACACAGCAAAAAACACACTCATGATTGAAAATAATGTACCTTCTGAAGTTGATCAAAGCTAACTTTAGTTGTCAACATGGCCTCATTTCTGTGTGTTGATTTCTCCATCTTCGAAACTCTTCCTTGTACGATGTATTCACGTTCAATCACTGATCATTAACAAACAAAAAACATGCAGTTGTGATGTATATACTCATGATCTCCAAAAATAAGAAATCATACAAATAATCTAATAAGTACATGAAGCTGATTGAAAGATCAAGAAAACAAACATTAAGAACTACAAAAACATAAAACTAACGGATGATACCGCTAATATATGTCTGTGTAGCAACTAACAAGTGCTTGAAAGTACTCTGTAATATTTGAGCAGTGCCTGCACATACATTTATAGTAGATTTCAAGTTTACTATGTGTGGTGATAAGAAATTATTACCAGTTGTTTTCAGACCATGGTTTTTTTTGATTTTTTGATTTACTTTTTAATATCTTAGGGATTATTTCATTCATATCATTAATGAAATATTCACTCATTTTATTTTCCTTTTTGACTTTTTGAGACCTTTTCTTCACTACAAGAAATATGGCCATTTGTGACGGAAAATTTGCGACGGAAAAAAAGTGTGCGCCTAACTTACGACGGAAAAAAGTAAAACATCGTAAATATTTATGACGATGTCTACAAAGAACAAAGACATCACAAAAACACGGGATGATGTCAATACCTCTTTTAACATCAGTGGCAAAGTTAACCGATGTCTAATGTGTGATGTCTATTGACATTATTCTTGTAGTGACTCACAACTAGGTTCAATTATTTCAACTACTTTAATTCTGATAAAAAATGGCCTCAAATAGAAAAAAAAAATAAAGGTTTGCATTTATAACATTTGAAGTCACTTGTTCAATGCAAGGATAATAAGTAAAGAAAATCAACAGATAAATTGAGTAAGAATCAGAAGTCGAAAGACTTTCCTCAGAGAAAGCTCATTGTATTTGGAAATACCAAGTGCTCAAACATTCATCACTTGGACAAGAATAAAACCAGATTTGAAGTATCATAGGCCTTATGAATTATAAAAACCCTGACCTTGATCCTATTTCGAGGAGATAGGAAATGTTATCCCCTTGTTAGTCGCATATTGATTGTATTCTTCAAAGAAATACCAAGTACGTGCTCAAACAGTCATCACATTGGACAAGAAAAAAGCAGATTGAAGTTTCATACGCCTTATGGAACCCTGACCTTGATCCTACTTCGAGAAGATTGAAAATGTTATCCCCTTGTTAGTCGCAATAGATTGTATCCTTCAAAGGAATCTCTCTTATTGCTTGTGAGATCCCCTTAATTATGATGGATAAACTTGACTAAAGAATTTTCTCCAACAGAATCCTTTGATGGCAGAGAATCTGATTAAGATGCCTCTGCAAGAGCAAATGGACTACCAAAATAAAGAAAGGAGAACTTGCTGCTGGATTTGATTATTTTTGAATAGGTTCCTGTTTCTCCAGAATGTCTTGAGCTTGCAAATTCTTCTCCCTTCTAACAAACAGATTCTGATAGGCTCACCTCCATTTGCTATTTTCTTGTTATCCATCACAACTTCTTCACATTCACGAACCCCAGTCTGTAGGCGTAGTGGGGCATCTGTACCGTCTGCATATTCTGAACTCTGACATGTTTCTTTATTAAGATGGAATCTTTAGTGGCCATTATTTCCCGTTCCTACAATAAGGCACTTACATCATAACAATAGTATATCCTTCATACCACAATTGTTTTATAAATAAACACTAGTTTATTGCTAATATCAACTAAAAAACTTGAAATAGAATTTTTCAGTTAAACTTGAAAAATAAATTGATGGCTATTGTAAACGGTAAACCCTATTTCTGTCCAAAATAAAATATTGTGTAGAACAGTGTATCTGCAAAGTTTCAGTATATCCGTTAATTTCTCCAGAACTATTACATTCCTATTTCATGCTTCCGATAAGTTTTCCTGCAAGACCTTGACAAAAGAGTAATGTCAGTGGTCCTAAATTGATCCCAAAAATTTTCTCAAATTGTTTTTTATTGAGAGCTCTGGAATACTCAGGACAACAGCTGTGCTTTTAAATTTTAAACATGTATTGAACCACAACCTTCTTATTCTATTTATAGCTTTTTGAAAACTTGATACATAAACATAGAAAAAACCTTTCTTACAAACATGAAGTAGAATAAATTGACAGTTTTACAGTATCCTGGACAATTTATCAGCTGTTCGAGGATTCGTGCAGAAACTGACAATGCAATGTGAAGTAGGATTAACCGGGATTAATCTCAATAGTATTAACACATCATCCTCAAATCAAACATGTAGATGCTGTGTTCTTTTCTTTTTCTTAGCTAGTTGTGCATAAAGCCGCAGGGATATTTGACAGTAAAAAACTCGAGAATGCAATCGTGAAATCCTTGCAAGTGCAGCTTAATAACTGGGAGAGCATGAATCGGTGCTCTTTGGGATATCTTACAGTTCACTACTTATAAGTTGAAAAATAAAGGGCTTTCATCTTGATTATGAGTTGGAAAGGTGGAGGAACGAGAAAAAAAATCAATGCCTACACTTTATCGTGTTACTGTTTTTATATATCTGAACTAATTAAGCTCTTACCTGCAGAATGCTTGTTGTGTAGTTTAAGATGATTAAAAAAAGAGCACAGAATTTCTATATTAAACAAGAAGAATGCATAGTGAATAGGAGTAATTTCTCAAGTGATTCAAGATTCAAACATCTGGAAACCAGCACTCATGATTACGTTCAATAATTTCAACTACATTTTTTGTAGAAAAGAAAAATGGCTTCGAATAGAAAAAAAAAGGTTTGCATCTGTAACATTAAAGTCACTTGTTCAATACAAGGACAATAAGAAAATTAACAGATAAATCAAGAATCAGAAGTCGAAAGACTTTCCTCTGAGAGGAAGCTCAATTTGTTTGGAAATATTAAGTGCTCAAACATTCATCACTTGGACAAGAATAAACCCAGATTGAAGTATCATATGCCTTATGGAACTCTGACCTTAATCCAATATCGAGAAGAGAGAAAATGTTATCCCCTTATTAGTCGCAAATAGATTGTATTCTTCAAATGGCAGAGAATCGGATTTAGATGCATCCGCAAATGCAAATGGACTATCAAAATGAAAAAACGAGAAACCCTTATCTTCCGCCAGAGCGCATGGACTACCAAAGTAAAAAAAGGAGAAACCCTTATCTTCAGCAGGAGGGATGTCGGAGTTTAGGTTTTCCTCACCTGCTGCTGCATTTGGTTGTTTTTGCATAGTTTCCTGTTTCTCTGGAATGCCTTGAGCTTGCAAATACACACGACTAACATCATCGATCACATTGGCATTTTCTTCTGATACTTTTCCTGGGGTGTGAATTCTTCTCCCGTCCAACAAGCAGCTTCTGATAGCCTCACCTCCATCTGATAGCTGCTTTTCATCCATCACAACTTCTTCACATTCACGAACCCCATTATGCAGACGTCGCAAGGCATCTATACTGTCTGATTGTTGTTCTGAATTTGAAGTTGGAAAGGGCTCAAGAACCAGGGACTTCGAAGATGGGACACTGTTGTTGTCCCCGCCTTTCTTTTTTTGTGAGTCCCTTCTAGAAGAAATGTTCCGTGCGACAGAAGTGCGTTTTGTTCTACCAAGGCTATAATTAATATGATCTCCTAGAGTGAACTTCTTGGCAGACCTTGAAGAAGAATAGAAATGATCACCATGATACCTTCTTTTGGATTTGTTAATCGTAGTCCGACTTCTAGGAACAACTGTGCATTGCTCCTGAATTGAGCAGTTTGAGGTAGTATCCAGTCGATCAGATACAGTTGAACTGTTCTTACAGTTACTGCTACCACAGTTTCCATCAGGACTGATTTCCTGCTCATCCTGGACATTGTTCCTTGTTGACTCATTCATTTGCAGCTCATCCTGGATTTGTGGAAATGTAGGCCTGGATGACTTCGATTCAATTGTGTCAGTGGTATCAGGCTCCTCATCGACTATTATTGATTCTTCAATTGTAACCTGGGACACTGAATGCTGCTTAGTTAACGAACTACTGTCTCCGTTTTTGTCCATTTTCTTTGATCTCTCTTTTCTTCTGTGCTTCTTTTCTCTCTCTTTGATTCTCCTTCTTCCTTTTCGCTCTTCTTCTTCATTCTTTTCCTTCTCCTCATCATCAAGGAGTTTTATCTATTCAAAAGAAATTATTTATGACATTTTTTATTTCTCAGAATAATCAAGACTAACTATAAAAACTTGCTAGGACGTTAATACCTGATTTTCCAATGTAAGCATTTCCCTGCTAGAAACTTGAACACATTCTTCAAGCAAGTTTACTGCAAGAGAAACGAAAACACTATGGGCATTCTGGCATGCTACCTCTTCCCTTACAGCCTTATCAACCTGCACGTAAATATGTCACTGTACTATTAGAAGACTTATGCATGACACAACAAGCTGCAATATATATAGATGAGAACCCGCACAAAACGTTCTCCTAAACATAATCATACATTTTTCTAACACATGTTTGCTAACATGACTAGTTTTATAGACATTAGACTATGAACAGTTCAATGGCCTGGATTGCTTTCCCCATTTTTATTTGACGATAAATTGGGACAGTCATCCTGCAGATATACCTAGTTAACAAAGACACAGACATGATAGTAAATACACCTATCAGTCTACCCATTTAAGTTTTTAGTCTACCTATCACCACCAATTTCATATGTTACAAAAATCCCAAATCTATCTAATAACAACACAACAAACAAAAATCAAAGTAAAATACCCAACAGACTGAACATACTTGTTCCTTGAAAAAGACTGTGGCAGCATCCAGAAGAACTTTCCTTATAAATTCAGGAGTCCTTGCATCTTTTCGGCTGTGAGAACATGCTCGATCCAGCCTATTTCCATTCTTATCCAGTAAACTATTATCCTGTAAATAAACTGGAATATTAAATCACGCCGCAAGAAATAGGGAAACTAAATTAATTTTATTACCAAAACCAGATATATGACGAGCCTTGTAGAACCTACTTACCACTTTCACAATCTCTTCGCCATGCTTAAATAGGTCCTGAATGCTTTCTCCTTCAGTAATTGAGACAAAACCATCGCCAACCACTAGCCTGGAATGAACATACTGCTTCTCCATCGATGTATTAGCTTTAACAGTATCATGGGATATCTAAACAGAAAAATAAAATGAATTTGCATCTACTACATAAAATGAAAAGGCTATGAAATGCAACTGCATCATCATCAAAAAATTGTGCATGACTGTCAAAGTAATGTTACAACAACAGAAATTTAACTGCTGCTAAATTCTAGAAGCAAGGTTATACCATAAACATCAAAACACACCTTATGATGAAAGGGAAAGCCAGATTCTTTACTTCTGCTCATCAGTTCCTTAAACTCCCGCAAAATATTCTTTCTGCAATTTTTGCAGAACTTCATGTCTTCAATCCTGGCACATTAGCATAATTTAGTTGATAGCAGAAAATCAATAAATCATGATTAGCTAGTATTTCAATTTACTTTTGCATTAGATTCCTCTTGTTTTAATTGTATACAAGACTACATATTTTAGATCAATGCACGGACATAAATAGAAACTTCCTCAACCGCCTTATCAATAAGACAAATGAAGAAGGCCTAAATGCAAGAAAAAAAGTGTTATAATATATAAAGATTATAAGCTTTACGTAATCTATGCTTTAGTCAAACCTGAAGTTTAATTTTTCAACAAAATCATCTTCTTTAATCTTCAAAATAGACTGTCGAGATTCCTCTCCTTGGGATGACCAAAATTCGACCAATTTCTCAAGAGGAATCCCTACTGTATGCACTGCACAGGTTTCCCTTGATGCAGCTCCTTTCCATCTCCGACCTCCTATACCACAAGCAGCAGGGTAAAGCGATTTGCGCGTACATTCTATTGTATGGGCATTGTCAAACACCTGGTTCAAAGACGGCAATAATAAGTTACCAAACATAAAGAACAAAAGTAAATGATTGATCAATGGACGTAGAGGGTGATTACCTTCTGGATCCCCTTAAAAGAGCTCGACTGAAAGTAGCAATCCAAAAGAGTGAGTGACTCATCCCTAGTTGTGGTCAGACATCCCCAAGGATGAACGGAAGGATCTTGATCATCACATTGAGACAAACCACCAACAATTTGAGATTCTGGAATTCCCGGTCTGTTGCAAGAAAGATGAACAACAGCTCCGTCCTGCTTGGAAGACTTCCCATAATTGACAATCCCGGAAAACTCTTCATCCAAAAAATGAAAACATCTGGAACAAAAGATGACCTTACGAACTTGCTTCAGGAATGTTTGTTTATCAACTTTCAAAAGCTCCTGACGCCCATGTCGTGTCAAACCGTTCCAGAACTACATCAACAGAAAAGAATCAATACATTTGATATCAGTCACAACAACATATTAAATGCAACACAAACTGAATACCCAGACTCCAGTGTATCTTGTTCATTCTCGACAAATCAACAAATCAATAAATAACTGGTACTCTTTATAGTAAATACTAATAAAAATTTAATTAAAAATTGCTCCATGAAAAGGACATCATCAGTTCTACACTCCTATAAAAACTACGAGTGTCCCATTTTAATTTATGTTTGATTACAGTTGAAAAAAATAACTTAAAATGTGAGGGAAGTAATATTTATAAAAAAACAAAGGTGAAATCCAAACACCGAGGCAATCAAATCACACACACAACACACACATAATTGAAAACAATGTACCTTCGCTACATCAACTATGAACACAACATTTTTGTTCAATCTCGACAAATCAATAAATAAATGGTACTCTTTATAATAAATACTAATAAAAATTTAACAATGACAAGGACATCATGAGTTCTACACTGTTTATCCCATTTTAATTGATATCAAAAAGATATATAAATCAAGCCATACATATAATTGAAAATAATGTAATTTCACTAACATCAGTTATGGACACAACATTTTTGTTTTATTTCGACAAATCAATAAATAAATGGTACTTTTCATAGTAAATACTAATAAAAATTTAATTAAAAATAATTACTCCTTGACAAGGACATCATCAATTCTACACCCATTAAATTTACTCATCATTTTAATTGATGTTTGACTTCTCAACACGTTAATAAAAAGTCAATTAAAATGGAAATTAGTACTCATACAAAAAAGCTCTCCCGAAATCAAACAACTAAACGTATAAATCAAACCACATACACAAAAACATAACACAAAACACACTCATGATTGAAAACAATGTACCTTCTGAAGCTGATCAAAGCTAACTTTAGTTCTCGACATGGCCTCATTTCTGTGTGTTGATTTCTCCATCTTCGAAACTCTTACTTGTATGATGTATTCACGTTCAATCACTGATCATTAACAAACAAAAAATATGCAGTTGTGATTTATATACTCATGATCTACAAAAATAAGAAATCATACAAATAATCTAATAAGTACATGAAGTTGATTGAAAGATCAAGAAAACAAACATTAAGAACTACGAAAACATAAAACGTACAGATGATACCGCTAATATATGTTGCTTGAAAGTACTCTGTAATATTTGGGCAGTGCCTGCACATACATTTATAGTAGATTTCAAGTTGACTACGAGTGGTGATAAGAAATTATTACCAGCTGTTTTTCAGACCATGGTTTTTTTGGATTTTTTTTATTTACTTTTTTGAATATCTTAGGGATTATTTCATTCATATCATTAATGAAAGATTCACTCATTTTATTTTTCTTTTTTGACTTTTTGAGACCTTTTCAGCTTTTCTTGAGGGTATTAATTTGTCTTAGTATTCGCAATAAATAGTGAGAATCCATAATATATTGTGACAATTTGGGTTGGTTGGGATAGCAACTAAATTCTACAAATCATAAAGAGGTCAAAAAATTATATATGGAACACATGTGAATTCATTAATTTTGTCTTTGGCATGGATAGTGATGTTATTTACAAGGCAATTGAAGCTTAAATAGTAAATTTTGGAGTTTATCTATCAATTTCCAATATTTATTAGATAAACTATAGGTTTTGAATGTTATGATTGGAGTGATCAATTTAAATTTTCAAATGAATTCTAATATTAATATTTTGAATTTGAAATAAAATTCAAATCCAAATTTATGTTACTTATTTGGTCAAATCCAATCTTCCAAACAAAATCCAGTTCTCAAGTGACTGTATTTTAAGCTCTGATATCTTTGGGAATGATATCTTTGGTAAATGAAAAAAGTACATGATATTTAGATTTCAATTTAGATGGAGTATCTATGTTTTCTATGTTAGATATTGATTGAAATTAGTAGTATTTTGATCATAGATTTTGAAAGTTTGTAATGATCTTTAATAGATAAGAGTGTTGAATATTATATTATAATTTTAACGAGACTCAATGATGAAGCATGTTGTAAATTTTTTCTTGCTTGTTTTCTTTTATCAAAATCTATCTCATATCTTTTAAATGTAATGTCTTATTGGGTTGGGTTATATAAGAAAATTGGATCAAACACATAATTTCGTAAGAATTGGAGAGCTGTTGGTTTGGGCCTTATAGCGAGTCCAGGAACAAAATAAAAATAAAAATTGTTTAATGATCCGACTCTGACGAGTGATCAAAGGTTCAATGTCTGATAATCCACAAGCGGCATTCACAAATTATGCCTGGTAATCCCCACTAATCCATTTTTTTTACAAAAGAAATGAACTGATATGCTAAAAAAATCAAACAATTTAAATTCTCAACTGCACTTTTTACCAAAAGGAAGATAAATGAAACAAATGAAACAATCAAGCATCAGAGATTGATAAATTTTCCTATGAGAAGAAGCTTACTGGTTTGGATATGGAGAGGACACATTCCAGACTGAAGTATCAGAGGCCATAGGAACCTTCTCATTCCTAACTTAGAAGATAGGAAATGATATTCCCTTGCAAGACGCGAATAGATTGTATTCTTCAATGAAATATTTTGTATTGCATGTGAGATTACCTTTACTATCTTGGTTAGTCTTGTTTAAAGAAAGACCTCCAACAGCATACTCTGGCAGAGAATCTGATTTATATGCATCAGCAAGAGCAAATGGACTGCCAAAATGGAAAAGGGAGAAACCCTTGTCATTAGCTTGTGATGTGTCGATGTTTAAGTTTTTCTCGATTGATGCATTTGCTTGTGTTTGCGTAAATTCCTTCTTTGCTTGAACATCCCTCTGCAGGCTATGGGAGGGTAATGCAGCTAGATGGATGCACTGAGCTTTCGGTGTGACAGAAGTGCGTTTTGCTCTACCACAGCTATAATTAATGTGATCTCCTAGAGTGAACTTATTGGCAGACCTTGAAGAAGTATCGAAATGATCACCATGATACCTTTTCCTAGAGTGAACTTATTTTCTTCAATAAATAAATAAAGGGTACTCTTCATAATAAATACTAATAAAAATTTAATTAAAAATAACTCCATGATAAGGACATCATCAATTCTACCCCATAAATTTACTCTCATTTTAACTGATGTTTGACTTCTCAATAGTTAATAAAAAGTCAATTAAAATGGAACTTAGTATTTATAAAAGAAACCCTCCTGAAATCAAACAACTAAGCATAGAAATCAAACCACATACACAGCAACATAACACAAAACACACTCATGATTGAAAATAATGTACCTTCTGAAGTTGATCAAAGCTAACTTTAGTTGTCAACATGGCCTCATTTCTGTGTGTTGATTTCTCCATCTTCGAAACTCTTCCTTGTACGATGTATTCACGTTCAATCACTGATCATTAACAAACAAAAAACATGCAGTTGTGATGTATATACTCATGATCTCCAAAAATAAGAAATCATTCAAATAATCTAATAAGTACATGAAGTTGATTGAAAGATCAAGAAAATAAACATTAAGAACTACAAAAACATAAAACTAACGGATGATACCGCTAATATATGTTTGTGTAGCAACTAACAAGTGCTTGAAAGTACTCTATAATATTTGAGCAGTGCCTGCACATACATTTATAGTAGATTTCAAGTTTACTATGTGTGGTGATAAGAAATTGTTATTCCCAGTGGACTAACAATGAGATTTACAGAAGGGGGGTTGAATGTAAATCTCAAAACTTTTTCAAGTTTTGAGCAGTTTGTAAGGCTAAGTGTTTGAGTGATCAAATGTGTGTGAATTGCTTGGAGCTGATGCAGACAGATATATATTCAAACACAAATGTAATAAACACAAAGAACTTAAAAACTTTTCTGGTGGATTTGTTGTTCCACCAGAGATGTGTTATTTCAGAAAATCTGTGATTTAAAATTAAATCACAGCTGCTTCCTAGTACAAACTAGATGATTTTCTCTCTTGATATTTCTAAACAGCTCAGGGAAAAATTCATCCTAATTACTAGCTACTACTTGGTTTATATATCACCAAGTTTACAAGTAAAGACAAAGATAAAGTACAATAAGAAAATAGTTCTTCACTTGTTTCTATTCCATTTTTATCCAGTGTAATATGGAATTATCTGTTGACTTTCCATTTTGAACCAGACTAAAAACGGCTGCTTTTTCTGCTGTTCCTGAAATAGGCTACCACATCTCTGTCAATCCATGTGCCTCTGTCAGCTTTGTTAACTGTCACTATCAACTGCTATGATACTGAGCATCCGTTGAAGCTTTCATCCGTTGATGGCTTTATCCGTTGATGCTCTAGCAGTTGAAGCTTTATCCGTTGAAGCACTTATCCGTTGATGGATATTTATCCGTTGAAGCATTAGAGACAACCGTTGAAGCTTTGTTTCTTATCCGTTGAAGGTCTTCAATATCCGTTGACACTTCTTCACTTATACAAAATTACAAGGCATGAAATATTTACAATTAGCCCTCCTATTTGTACATCCATTAGTAGTCAACATGACTGATTATTTCCTAACAACATCTAAGAATTACAACTTGAAACTAGAGAGTGAAATGTGCTACAATACTAAACTTATTGCTAAGTAAGGCTACTCCTTCAACGGATAGCCAAGATGGTCTTATCCGTTGAGGCTACAAACACTAGATTTCTACTTAAGTGTTTTACTTAACTTATCATCAAACTAATACACATATTCCTAACAATCTCCCCCTATTTATGTCTACTAGAACTGTAGGCATAAATTTGGGTTTAGCTTGATGATAACAAAACACTTAACAAATATATAAACTGTAACATAGCAGAAATTCAAAAGTGCTACAAAAATGTATATGCTGAGATGAGATTGAAGAAATACATTGTTTCCAAGGGTGTTCCTTTAGCCTGAGCAAATTACTTTCTTTTCCTTTGATCCCTGGTTTTCTTTCCTAGCCTCCTGTCATTCTCCTCTATTTGAAGTTGAAGTTGTCTGTAGAATTCAGCTTCATCTTCTTCATTAATATCTAACTTAGATTGCATATCTTTGAGAGTTTCATTACTGGCAATCTTTAGCTGATCTTCAATTCTGAAAAATCTTCTGATTCCTTTGTTGTCTCTGAACTCCATCAACCAATGAGGTGATTTGTGAATTGTAATACCTCTCTCTTGAATGAGTAAAGTTCTAGGCAAGGCATTGGGCTCCCTCCAAGTTTTCCTGATGTTGGCAATCTTGTTGAGAATCTCAGTCCTGGCAGTCCTGGTAAAGCCAGAATCCTTTTGTATGGCTGAGTAGACTCTAATCAAGGTAGAGTAGCCTTCATTCAGAATTCTGTGAAGAGGCCATGTTCTTTCCCCAGCTCCTTTGTATTTGAACACTAATCTTTCTGGTAGCTGTCTGTAGGCAGCTATTCCCCTTACATCCTCCAGCTCATCCAGATAGAGTTCAATGTCTGAAAGTTCTTTTATGTCACAGATGTGAACATAATCATCTTTAGAGGTTTGAGGTTTAGGCTTAGGCTTCTGTGTGAATTTGATTGAGGCTTTTGAGGGTGTTGATTTGATTCTTCTTTTCTGCTTCTTTGATGGTGGAGAAGAAGTTAGGAAGGTGGGCAATTTGATGGTGTCCCAATCAATTGGTTCCTCCTTGGGAATGATTGTTTCACCATGAACATTCATGAAGGGGTCAGGTACAATTGGTTCAGGAATAGAGGGTAGTGGTTTGGATATTGATTGGGTATCTTCAGTCTTCTCTACCTTCTTTCTCTTTGCATTGACCTTCTTTCTTTTCCCTTTCTGCCATTCTTCCTTACTTCTTTCCTCCATCTCAGTACCAACTATGTCCCCCATAGCTTCATCTTCACCTTTGTCTTCAATTTCTTTTTGTTCTTCAGCCTGACTTGACTTTAGCTGTTTTTCAAACCTTGCTTGTGCTCTTTTGTCAGCCTTTAGCTGTTTGGCTTCTTATATCATGGTGGGAGGTTAAAATGGGCACCACGAACTCAATATGTTGGTGGTCGAGTGACACTGTACTATTTTGAATCCGACGGGGAATTGACTTATGATAACTAGTTGGTAACCCGCGCGAAGCATGGGCCCGTAATTAAACATAATAATATCACATTATTATTTGCATAAAACTGAAACTCATAATCTGTGCAAAATACAAATCTAAATATAATAGATAAAATGTTGTTAAAATATGTAGTTAAAAAAATCGAAGTTAAGTGTAAATCTAAAATTTTAATGTATAGTTCTAGTTATGCATGCACCTAATTATTTACTTATACAAATCTGACATTTTAACTTACTAATACGATTATTTTAAAGTAACCGACGCTTGAATGTTCTGCAACAAATAAAAATTAAAGGAAAATAAATTTATAGAGAGTATAAGTTAATTTTCGTCAGTTGAGATTTTATTACATAAAGCTTTAAAAATAGTTGTATAATTTTTTAGTGAGTACCAAGATTTGGGACCTAAACATGTTTTCGCTTATTAGTATAAGTAGATAGTTGGTACTCCCTCCGTCCCAAAAAACATCTCATGTTTTGACTTTTTACACTATTCATGATAAGCGATTGACTACTAATTTACATCTAATCTATAAGATCAAATACAGTCATGAGTGATCTTGTTGGATTCATATTTATGAGTACTTTAATACAATGAAATTTTTATATTTAATACTAATACGAAACTAAAGATATTAACAATCAAAAGTGTGCATTGGCAAACGTGTCCAACACAAAAAGGAAAAATATTCAGGGACATAAGGAGTTGTTGATAACCCGTGCGAAACACGGGCTCGAGACTAAAGATATCGAATTAATATTTGTAGTTCATAATCTGTGCGAAACACGAATTAAAATTATTATATTAATATCAAATATGAAATTGGTACTTGCAAAAATAGTTATATGGTTAAAAAGAATCAAATCAATTATGAAATTTTCCACTATAATTCTAGTTTTGCATTTTTTTACTTGATATAGAAATCTAACATATCAGTTTTATTTTTGTGAAACGAATTGTATCACTATCTTACACACCAAATATCTGTTCTAATCACATAACAATCCTAATGTACATAACAATAATAACACAAAAACAATCAAATCACAATCCTAAAACTCATAACTTCTAATCACATAAACAAGCGACCCTAACATTCTTACTTCTATCCTATATGATCTTCCTATCTTATCTTAACCCTAATGTTCTTATTTTCTAGGGTCAAAACCTAAGTTCTGATGCCAACTATAACACCCTCCAAATCCGGGGTATAGATTTTGGACATTATTAATACTAACTACAAACTAAACCTGTACAAGCGGAATATAAATATATTAATTACCCCGAACTACTGCTACTCAGGATATTTTAAGGTTAAGAGTTGAAAACAAGAACGATACACTAACTTTATTACAACCCCACATAAAAATAATCTGTCTCAAGAACTCTCTTTGTTACAAAACTTTATCCTATCTACATTCTCACCACCCAACTTTTATTCAAACCAACACTACTACATATCCTGTTACACCTGATCTGGTAACTCAAAGCTCTCTTCTGGGATAGGGATGAACACTCTTGGTGGGTCCCGCTACTTGACTCGCTTCTTGACTATGCGGGTTCTGATGGGTTTCATTCTCTACCTAAACTGTAAAATAATAGGAATAACAATAAGAGGGGATGAGCCAAAATTGCTCAACAAGCCTGCAACAATATAGATAGTATAAAGAGAGAAGAATAAATGAAACGATAATCTAATGGTTTGAACAACCATTTGTATCTGTATAGAATAATAATTTACCAACACTGGCGAGTGCCAAATGAACAAGACTGGAAATAAGAACTAACTATGCACTATACCCTGCTGATCAGTCAGGATACAGTGCGGATCTATACCCAACTGCATAGACCCAACCAACATAGGAAGTACTCAGGCAACTACGGCCTATTAATTAATGGTCTGGGTAAAACCCAGCCCGTATCGTAACCATCCAGTCCAAATCTTAGCATCCGGAACAATCAGAATGCTTTTGATGTATCCCAACATCAGGATATATCAGAGTATATATAACAAGGATAAAAGTATTGGAATATGAATAGAGGATTCAATAAATTGGGAGAAATCAAGAATCGAAATGAAATAGAAACAAGAATCAATAATTGTGTAACAGTGTATATGAACAAGAATTATCAAAGTGTAACTGATATGGAAAATGGGATATAATTCACTATTCTGGATTTAGAATAGGGGAAAAACTTGTATGGCGCGTACTTAACCCGGTTCAACTCACCGCCTTCGGTCTCCTGCTTGATCTGCTTTGCTGATACTGAATCAATCATAGAAAGATAGTCGTTTAGATAACTTACTATATACGCGTATCTCGAATTGATACCATGTAACCCTATCAATCTACCCATGCGTTTCTAACTGACTCGCATATATGCACGTATAATTAGATAGCACATAAGGTTCATATAATCATTTAAAGCACATAGCACATAAAGCAAATAATTGATTTTTGGACTCATAAATACTTTTAAAATCGATACTAGACTTATACCTGTATTAACTAACCCTATTGGATTTTATTATAATTTTTTAGAATTTATTTGACTCTATTATACCCCTATTAGGGCCTATAAACAATTAACTAACACAAGACCACTCTCTTTCGGAAGAAATTATGATTTACAATTATTTTTATTGGATTTGTTTCATTTTTCTGAGTCTAGCGGTCTTCGTTTCGCTCAAATCGTACTAACGGTTTAATTATTATGAATTAAACAAGATTTAATTAATTAATAATTAACTATAAATAATTAATTATAATTAAATAATCCTTAATTATATTTTTAAATAATTAATTAATAATTATTGTATTTTAAAATAACTAATCCCTAATTATTAGGATTAATTACAATTATTTATAAATTATTATTACTTACTCGATTAGATCGATTATTTACAAATAATCAATCGATACAATTGACTGATACGCTATTTATCGAATAAATAATTATTACTCGCACCATAATCTAACTCAACGATTAACTACTCGTATAAATACGAGCTACACGCATTCCTCGTATAACTATCGAACTATTATTGTTATTATTATAACTTATACGATTAATTAATTAATTAATTATCTGTATTTAATTATTCGATACGAATAATCATTACGACACTCTTCGAATAAATAAATTATCGCTCGAATAATAATTCTAATTAAAGAATCCATACTCGTATAGATACGAGTTACTCGCAATATTCAACTAATTAACGAATTATTATTCATATTATTCAATTATTTTTAATCCTATTTATTAATTAATTACCTAATTATTAATTAATTAATAACTAATAAATAATTAGATAAATAATTAAATATTTAATTAAATAACTAATTTCGAATTTCTAAATTAATAAAATAATTCAGAAATTAATTATAATAATTTTCAGAATTTAAATCTAATTTTTATTAGATTTTTAGAATTTATTAAAACTGATTTGATTTTGTAAAATATAATTAAATACTAAATTAATCAGAAACAGGAAATAGGAAACAGGTTGGGGCTTTTGAGGATCAAACCCGGGTCGAAACCGGGTCGACCTCGGGTCACCAAGAACACGTCGCCGGCAACGATGCCGGTGGCTTTCCGGCGAACGAACCACGGCTGAACACGGCGATATCAACCCCGTTTCTTCACCGTTTCTGTTCCACAGCAACACAGACACCTCCTCCTGTCGTCCTCCGTCCTCCTTCATCGATCTACAGCCGGAAAACTCAAGAACAGCCGCCGCGACGACGGTTCTCCGGCGACGCCAAAAACGAAGCCAAACTCGATGTAACCGGTACGGTTCGATTGCAAAAACGACGATCTACTCATTCCCATCAACAAAAACATCAAATAATCAACCAAATAAAAACTCCCAATTCGAGTATAAATCCGAAAATCACGAAATTAAAATCAAGAAATCAGACAACAAAACTGATTACATAATCGAAAACTACGATCAATAAGCTTCAAAACGGATACTTACATGATCGATTTGGTTAACAGAATCACCGTCAAAATCCGATTTGATTCTCTGCTTGTTCTTCACCAACACAAACCCTAATTCCTAATTTTCTGAATTTTTATGATTAATTATTAATTAATTAATAAAAATTAGGCTATTTACATTATGGAAAATAATACCCCTAAATAAA
Organism: Apium graveolens; assembly: GCF_009905375.1. Classification (NCBI taxonomy): domain Eukaryota; kingdom Viridiplantae; phylum Streptophyta; class Magnoliopsida; order Apiales; family Apiaceae; genus Apium; species Apium graveolens. Next base: position 240,069,906 of record NC_133656.1, read on the forward strand.
ATTCAGGGGCTAATTACACATCTAATAAAAATATTTGGCCCCAATTTTTATAATTTTTGTGTATTAATAATGAATTTTAAATATCTAATAAATACAAAATAAATGTTAAAAAATCCCAAAAATTATGAATATTACAAAAATGCAAAGAAAAATGATGTATGATAATTTCATGATCATATAAAAATAAAAATATGATTTTTGTGGGGTTTTTGGTACCCGAAGTGGTCCGGAAAAGTCATTTTTCGAGAAAAAGGTAAATTTGTAAAACGTCTAGGGGTTCAGAATAGCGATATGGTATAGGTCATTTTTGGCAAAATAGGGCCACTGATTTGTTTGAAATGCGGGCTTTTAAAACAATGTTTGAGTTGTACGGGTTTTGATATAAAATATGTAACTTACTATAAAACACTCAATAAATATCCAAAACACGTTCATATCAAAACAGACAACACGTAGCACATAGTAATTAGGGTTTTACGACTCAACACATTTAATCACATAATAATACACATAATTTATCTTTATTATAATATAATACAAGCGCAATTTCTCGGTCGTTACACATTTGTTATTACTTAATTATTTTAAAAATAATATTATCCAATTTAAAAGTAAAGTGACACTAGGATTAACACTAACTAATAGAAAATAAAGTTTACAGAGAATAGAAGTCAATTCGTGTTAATAGTTTACTTTGCAGTTAGTAGTTTTTCAAAATAAAAGTAAATATATGTTATTTTACTTAATTTAACGTAACTTAATAAATTTTTAATATAATTTATAGATAAATAAAGTTTACAGATAATATAAATCAATTCGTGTTAGTAATTTACTTAGTAGTTTGCAAAAAAAATAAAATTTACAAAGAATCGAAGTCGATTTGTGTTAAAAACAAAGTTTATAGAGAATAGAATTTAACTTATGTGAGGTAGTGGACTATTTTGTATGTACTATAGAATCCTACTAAAGATTTGGAAAATGGTCTAGTTCTAATGAGATGTCAAACTGATATAGAGGATATGATAGGGCTTGATCGGATAAATAATAACAAGATAGATGTTTATGTCAAGCATTGTGATGAAACCAATTTGGACTCGTTTGAAGATCATAATTTATTTCAAAGGATTGAAGGAGATGGAAGTAATGATGTTGGGGAGTGGAGTGATGAACTTGATGACTATAATTTTGATGATTCTGACTATTCTATGACTGATGATGACATGGTTTTTGCTAACAATGTTGATGAGGGGGTGGAATGGGTAGGTAGAATCAGAGAAGACCTAGGACTAGGTAAGGAAGTGGGAGATGAAAGTGAAGGGGAAAAACATGAAAGTGACTGTGATGACTTAGATAGTTTGCCAGACAATGACTTGGAGGATGAATTTGATGCCCTTAAGAGAAGGCAATCATTTCCATTGTTCAAAGTTAGTGACAATATAAAGTGGACAGTTGGGACCATTTTCACAGATCATTATCAATGCAGAGAGGCCATAATGAAGCATTCCTACACTGAGGGGAGGGTAGTGAAGTTTGTGAAGAGTGATATAACTAGGGTTAGAGCTGTGTGCAAGGATCCATGTCCCTGGTTCATTTATGCAGGATTAAATTTTGACAAGTACATCCAAATAAAGACTGTGGGATGAGGTACATATTGGTCATTTACTAATGTTTTAATGTATATTTTACTGTTGGTGACTATAGTTGCAGAGCCTATAACTTATGCTTTTATTGCTTGTGCCTTTACAGACCACACATGTGTGAGAGAGCAAAGAGGTTTGCCCCTTATTAACTCTGGTTTTCTAGCAAGGAAATATCTGCCAGAATTCAGGATAAATCCAACTTGGCCTATCAAATCTTTTCACAAGAGTGCCTTGAAGGATTTGCAAATTGATTTTCCAGCTCATATTCTCAGAAAAGCAAGAAGGAAATGCATAAGACCATCAATGGCACACATGAGGAGCAATATGAGAAACTGTGGGATTACAAGACAGAGCTCTTGAAAAGAAATCCCAACTCTACAGTTGAGATTGACATTGAACCAGGTGTGACATGTCTTCTATTTTCTATTATATTCTCAGATCTGTTTTTCTTTTGTGCTAAATTATGTTTAAATGGTATTTGTTGCAGGAAATGTTGGTCAATTTAGGAGGATCTACATCTTCCTTGGTGGATTAAAACATGGATTCAAGCTAGGGTGCAGGAAGGTGATTGGATTAGATGGATGCCATATTAAAACAGTGTATAAAAGTCAGTTATTATGTGTAGTTGGCATTGATCCTAATAGCTGTATGTTCCCTTTAGCATATGCAGTAGTAGAAGCTGAGAGGTTAGAAACATGGAGGTGATTTCTTGCTTTACTAGTTCAGGACTTTGACATTAGGTCTGGGGATGGGTGGACTTTTATTGATAGGAAAAAAGGGCTATTAAATGTGATAGAAGAAATGATACCATTGACTGAGCAGAGATATTATGTTATGCATATGCATAATAACTTCAAGCAAAAATATGGGGTAGGTCACTTAAGGAGAAGTTATGGAGTTGTGCTAGGGAAAGTAATGTAGAGTCCATTCAGAATGCCATGAACATTGTCAAAGAGGAAAATGTAGGAGCTTGGCAATGGCTAACAAATGTACCTTTCCATCACTGGACAAGGTCTCATTTTAAGTTGTAGCAAGAAGCTCAGATATTGGATGACTTAGTCCCTCAGAAAGTTGCTGAAGAGGAAAGAAGAAATGTGATAAAAGCTGAAATGGGCTTAAAGATTGAGGCATAGAAAACATCCAGAGCTGCTAGGGCTCCCTCTCCACTTGATGTGAGAAGAAGTAACATATTGTATATCAAAACAACTTTTAGAAAGTTCAAAAATACAAGTGATACTCCTGTATGTCTTGATAATGATGATGATGATGGTGACACAATGATGGCAGATGGACCAAACTCTGGAGAGTTACACAATACATACACATGCCCAATGAAGATGGGGAAACAAATGCCACCACCTGTGAAGCAATTCAAGACCCACCTTTCCTATCTCATGGGAAAAAATGTCATAACTCCAGGGGTTTTGAGAGCTGCTATTGAGGTAACAAGCAAGAATTTGAGGAATGATGCCAAGGTAAAACAATCAAGAAAAGGGAAGGACAAGGACACTTGAAGAATGCTCTTTTGTTTATGTTTATCTAGTTCAATTTCAGACATTAATCAGTGCTTTTGTTATGATGTGTTGCAAAACTGAACTGCAGCTTTTGATTTCACTTTGGTATGCTTAATTTAAGTTTGAAACTTTGATATGGGCTTAAATTTTCTTGTCATTCATTAATACTTGCATTTCATGCATCTGTAGTACACAGGTAAGAAATTTAACATAATTAAACTAGTTCATTTTGTCTCTTCACAACAACCTCCCCATCATTCTTATCATCAGTACAAAGATTAACAACATGAACACAGTAACATAAACAAATATTTTCTTTTGAGGTGCTTGAAAATATAAAGATTCAACTGTATGCTAAGATTGCTAGCCCACACTTGTCAATGTGCTATCAACACTTTGTTACAGTGTTCTTCTACATTTTGTCTTCTATAGTACCTGGCCTTTGTGTTTTCTCTGCAACAGAAATCACATAATTTCTTAATGACACAAATAAGATGCGAAATTGTTTGATCATAAGTAGACCCCCAACTACAATGCTCATTGTGTAGTTTAAGACGATTGAACAAAGCACACAGAATTCATCCGAGACCTTATCAAGTTGGAATCATGATTTTTATATTAAACAAGAAGAATGCATAGTGAATAGAAGTAATTTGTCAATTGATTCAAGATATAAACATCTGGAAGCAGCACACACAATTAAGGATAAATATTTCAACTACAATAATTCTAAAAAATATTGGCCTCAAATAGAAAAAAAAAAGTTTGCATTTTAAACATTTAAAGTCACTTGTTTTATACAAAGATAATAAGTTAAGAAAACATATCAATATCAAGTAAGTATCAGAAGTTGATAGATTTTCCTCAGAGAGGAAGCTTATTGTTTACATTCATCACTTGGAAACGCAACCAGAATACTGAAGTATCATAGGCCTTGTGGAACCCTCTTGATCCTATTTGAGAAGATAGAAAATTTTATCCCCTTATTAGTCGCAAATAGATTTTATCCTTTAAAGGAATCTCTCTTATTGCTTGAAAGTTCCCCTTCATTATGATGGATAAACTTGACCTCAGAATTACCTCCAACAGAATCCTATGATGGCAAAGAATCTGATTTAGATGCATCCGCAAGAGCAAATGGACTACCAGAATGGAAAAAGAGAAACCCTAATCTTCAGCCAGTGAGATGTCGGAGTTTAGGTTTTCCTTACCTGCTGCTGCATTTGGTTGTTTTAACTCAGGTTCCTGCTTCTCTGGAATGCCTTGAGCTTGCAAATACATAAGAAAAAAATCAAGGTTTCCGTTGCCATTAATTTATTTTGATACTTTTCCTGCAGTGTGAATTCTTCTGCCAAACAAGCAGCTTCTGATAGGCTCACCTCCATTTGCTCTTTGCTTGTTATCCATCACAACTTCTTCACATTCACTAACCATCTTCACATTCAGAAATGGAATTCTTAAATTCCATTTCTGTAGGCATAGCTGGGCATCTGTACCATCTGCATATTCTGAACTCTGACATGTTTCTTTATTAAGTTGGAATCTATTATGGCCATTATTTCATACCAATACTATATCCTTCATACCACAATATTTTGATAAATAAACCCCGGTTTATTGCTAATATCAACTAAAAAACTTGAAATAGAATTTTTCAGTTAAACTTGAAAAACAAATTGATGGCTATTGTAAACCCTATTTCTGTCCAAAATAAAATATTGTGTAGAGCAGTGTAACTGCAAAGTTTCAGTATTTCCGTTAATTTCTCCAGAACTATTACATTTCTATTTCATGTTTCCGATAAGTTTTCCTGCAATACCTTGACAATAGAGCAATGTCAATGGTCCTAAATTAATCCCAAAATTTTCTCAAATCATTTTTTTATTGAGAGCTCTGGAATTACTCAGGACAACAGCTATGCTTTTAAATTTTAAACATGTATTGAACCACAACCTTCGCATTCTATTTATAGCTTTTTGAAAACTTGATACATAAACATAGAAAAAACCTTTCCATCATAGAGGAAAGGGGTGCCTTTCACATGTTTTTTGGCCGTATTTCCTCCATCTAAATCCATCATCCATGGTATTGATATCAGTCCTGGTGAGTAAAGCAAATTCTCTTTTTTCTTTCAGGTGCTCATATTTTTGGGCTTGAACCTGCAAATCAACATACCCCAAAGACGACGACATTCATTAAACAAAAATTCATCGAGCCACATGTACTAATCATCAACTTCTATTTACTCGGAAAAAATTAGTTCGGTAAAGAACCAAAAAAATTCTCGTTTGTAGATTCAATAAATTACCAGACATGTACAGAGCTCTACAAAGTAAGATTCTGAGTAACATGTCCGTTAATCAAATCCAGCTTTAAATTTGTAAATACCTGAACAAGAAAAAAAACTTATATACAGTTAAATAAACTTACAGATTCTTGTTGCTGTCCTGGACCTTCTCCTCTTCTCGGCCTTTCCCAATCCGTTTAGTGATCTGATCCTGTGTCACTATTTTATTGGAAGAAGAAGAAGAATTCATGGAGGCACCATCAGGAGTTGCCTTAATAATCTGCGATGTGACTCCTAGTGCTGGTGGATCTGGTACAAAAGGTTCCGGTACAAAATTCGACCAATTTTTCAAGAGGAATCCCTACAGTATGGACTGCACAGGTTTCCCTTGACGCAGCTCCTTTCCATCTCCGTCCTCCTACACCACAAGCAGCAGGGTAAAGCGATTTGCGTTTACTTTCTATTGTGTGGGCATTGTCAAACACCTGATACAAAGACGGCAATTATAAGTTTACAAACATAAAGAACAAAAGTAAATGACTGATCAACGGACGTAGAGTGTGATTACCTTCTGGATCCCCTTAAAAGAGCTCGACTGAATGTAGCAATCCAAAAGAGTGAGGGACTCATCCCTAGTTGTGGTCAGACATCCCCAAGGATGAACGGAAGGATCATGATCATCAAATTGAGACAAACCACCAACAATTTGAGATTCTTGAATTCCCGGTCTGTTACAAGAAAGATGAGCAACAGCTGCGTCCTGCTTGGAAGACTTCCCATACTTGAAGATCCCGGAAAACTCTTCATCCAAAAAACGAAAATATCTGGGACAAAAGATGACCTTGCGAACTTGCTTCAGGAATGTTTGTTTATCAACTTTCAAAAGCTCCTGACGCCCATGTCGTGGCAAACCGTTCCAGAACTACAACAGAAAAGAATCAATACATTTGATATCAGTCACAACACCATATTAAATGTAACACAAACTGAATACTCAGACTCCAGTTTATCTTGTTCAATCTCGACAAATTAACAAATCAATAAATAACTGGTACTCTTTATAGTTTATAGTTTATCTTGTGTAGGATATCATCAGTCCTACACTGCTATAAAAACTACCAGTGTCCCATTTTAATTTATGTTTGATTTACAGTTGATAAAAAAATAACTTAAAATGAAACGGAAGTAATATTTACAAAAAAAACAGACGCTATTGAAATCAAACATCTAGGCATATAAATCAAATCATACACACAACACACACATAATTGAAAACAATGTACCTTCGCTACATCAACTATGAACACAACATTTTTGTTCAATCTTGACAAATCAATAAATAAATGGTACTCTTCATAATAAATACTAATAAAAATTTAACAATGGCAAGGACATCATAAGTTCTATACTGTTTATCCCATTTTAATTGATATTTGACTTTTCAAAACTGAAATCAAAAAAGAAACTAGGCATGTAAATCAAGCCACACACATAATTGAAAACAATGTAACTTCACTAACATCAGTTATGGACACAGTATTTTTGTTTAATTTCGACAAATCAATAAATAAATAGTACTCTTCATAGTAAATACTAATAAAAATTTAATTTAAAATTACTCCATGATAAGGATATTATCAATTCTACACTCATAAAATTTACCCTCATTTTAACTGATGTTTGACTTCTCAACACGTTAATAAAAAGTCAATTAAAATGAAACGGAGTTAGCATTCATAAAAAAAAGCTCTCCTGAAATCAAACGACTAAGCATATAAATCAAACCACATACACAGCAACATAACAAAAAACACACTCATGATTGAAAATAATGTACCTTCTGAAGTTGATCAAAGCTAACTTTAGTTGTCAACATGGCCTCATTTCTGTGTGTTGATTTCTCCATCTTCGAAACTCTTCCTTGTACGATGTATTCACGTTCAATCACTGATCATTAACAAACAAAAAACATGCAGTTGTGATGTATATACTCATGATCTCCAAAAATAAGAAATCATACAAATAATCTAATAAGTACATGAAGCTGATTGAAAGATCAAGAAAACAAACATTAAGAACTACAAAAACATAAAACTAACGGATGATACCGCTAATATATGTCTGTGTAGCAACTAACAAGTGCTTGAAAGTACTCTGTAATATTTGAGCAGTGCCTGCACATACATTTATAGTAGATTTCAAGTTTACTATGTGTGGTGATAAGAAATTATTACCAGTTGTTTTCAGACCATGGTTTTTTTTGATTTTTTGATTTACTTTTTAATATCTTAGGGATTATTTCATTCATATCATTAATGAAATATTCACTCATTTTATTTTCCTTTTTGACTTTTTGAGACCTTTTCTTCACTACAAGAAATATGGCCATTTGTGACGGAAAATTTGCGACGGAAAAAAAAGTGTGCGCCTAACTTACGACGGAAAAAAGTAAAACATTGTAAATATTTATGACGATGTCTACAAAGAACAAAGACATCACAAAAACACGGGATGATGTCAATACCTCTTTTAACATCAGTGGCAAAGTTAACCGATGTCTAATGTGTGATGTCTATTGACATTATTCTTGTAGTGACTCACAACTAGGTTCAATTATTTCAACTACTTTAATTCTGATAAAAAATGGCCTCAAATAGAAAAAAAATAAATAAAGGTTTGCATTTATAACATTTGAAGTCACTTGTTCAATGCAAGGATAATAAGTAAAGAAAATCAACAGATAAATTGAGTAAGAATCAGAAGTCGAAAGACTTTCCTCAGAGAAAGCTCATTGTGTTTGGAAATACCAAGTGCTCAAACATTCATCACTTGGACAAGAATAAAACCAGATTTGAAGTATCATAGGCCTTATGAATTATAAAAACCCTGACCTTGATCCTATTTCGAGGAGATAGGAAATGTTATCCCCTTGTTAGTCGCATATTGATTGTATTCTTCAAAGAAATACCAAGTACGTGCTCAAACAGTCATCACATTGGACAAGAAAAAAGCAGATTGAAGTTTCATACGCCTTATGGAACCCTGACCTTGATCCTACTTCGAGAAGATTGAAAATGTTATCCCCTTGTTAGTCGCAATAGATTGTATCCTTCAAAGGAATCTCTCTTATTGCTTGTGAGATCCCCTTAATTATGATGGATAAACTTGACTAAAGAATTTTCTCCAACAGAATCCTTTGATGGCAGAGAATCTGATTAAGATGCCTCTGCAAGAGCAAATGGACTACCAAAATAAAGAAAGGAGAACTTGCTGCTGGATTTGATTATTTTTGCATAGGTTCCTGTTTCTCCAGAATGTCTTGAGCTTGCAAATTCTTCTCCCTTCTAACAAACAGATTCTGATAGGCTCACCTCCATTTGCTATTTTCTTGTTATCCATCACAACTTCTTCACATTCACGAACCCCGATCTGTAGGCGTAGTGGGGCATCTGTACCGTCTGCATATTCTGAACTCTGACATGTTTCTTTATTAAGATGGAATCTTTAGTGGCCATTATTTCCCGTTCCTACAATAAGGCACTTACATCATAACAATAGTATATCCTTCATACCACAATTGTTTTATAAATAAACACTAGTTTATTGCTAATATCAACTAAAAAACTTGAAATAGAATTTTTCAGTTAAACTTGAAAAATAAATTGATGGCTATTGTAAACGGTAAACCCTATTTCTGTCCAAAATAAAATATTGTGTAGAACAGTGTATCTGCAAAGTTTCAGTATATCCGTTAATTTCTCCAGAACTATTACATTCCTATTTCATGCTTCCGATAAGTTTTCCTGCAAGACCTTGACAAAAGAGTAATGTCAGTGGTCCTAAATTGATCCCAAAAATTTTCTCAAATTGTTTTTTATTGAGAGCTCTTGGAATACTCAGGACAACAGCTGTGCTTTTAAATTTTAAACATGTATTGAACCACAACCTTCTTATTCTATTTATAGCTTTTTGAAAACTTGATACATAAACATAGAAAAAACCTTTCTTACAAACATGAAGTAGAATAAATTGACAGTTTTACAGTATCCTGGACAATTTATCAGCTGTTCGAGGATTCGTGCAGAAACTGACAATGCAATGTGAAGTAGGATTAACCGGGATTAATCTCAATAGTATTAACACATCATCCTCAAATCAAACATGTAGATGCTGTGTTCTTTTCTTTTTCTTAGCTAGTTGTGCATAAAGCCGCAGGGATATTTGACAGTAAAAAACTCGAGAATGCAATCGTGAAATCCTTGCAAGTGCAACTTAATAACTGGGAGAGCATGAATCGGTGCTCTTTGGGATATCTTACAGTTCACTACTTATAAGTTGAAAAATAAAGGGCTTTCATCTTGATTATGAGTTGGAAAGGTGGAGGAACGAGAAAAAAAATCAATGCCTACACTTTATCGTGTTACTGTTTTTATATATCTGAACTAATTAAGCTCTTACCTGCAGAATGCTTGTTGTGTAGTTTAAGATGATTAAAAAAAGAGCACAGAATTTCTATATTAAACAAGAAGAATGCATAGTGAATAGGAGTAATTTCTCAAGTGATTCAAGATTCAAACATCTGGAAACCAGCACTCATGATTACGTTCAATAATTTCAACTACATTTTTTGTAGAAAAGAAAAATGGCTTCGAATAGAAAAAAAAAGGTTTGCATCTGTAACATTAAAGTCACTTGTTCAATACAAGGACAATAAGAAAATTAACAGATAAATCAAGAATCAGAAGTCGAAAGACTTTCCTCTGAGAGGAAGCTCAATTTGTTTGGAAATATTAAGTGCTCAAACATTCATCACTTGGACAAGAATAAACCCAGATTGAAGTATCATATGCCTTATGGAACTCTGACCTTAATCCAATATCGAGAAGAGAGAAAATGTTATCCCCTTATTAGTCGCAAATAGATTGTATTCTACAAATGGCAGAGAATCGGATTTAGATGCATCCGCAAATGCAAATGGACTATCAAAATGAAAAAACGAGAAACTCTTATCTTCCGCCAGAGCGCATGGACTACCAAAGTAAAAAAGGAGAAACCCTTATCTTCAGCAGGAGGGATGTCGGAGTTTAGGTTTTCCTCACCTGCTGCTGCATTTGGTTGTTTTTGCATAGTTTCCTGTTTCTCTGGAATGCCTTGAGCTTGCAAATACACACGACTAACATCATCGATCACATTGGCATTTTCTTCTGATACTTTTCCTGGGGTGTGAATTCTTCTCCCGTCCAACAAGCAGCTTCTGATAGCCTCACCTCCATCTGATAGCTGCTTTTCATCCATCACAACTTCTTCACATTCACGAACCCCATTATGCAGACGTCGCAAGTCATCTATACTGTCTGATTGTTGTTCTGAATTTGAAGTTGGAAAGGGCTCAAGAACCAGGGACTTCGAAGATGGGACACTGTTGTTGTCCCCGCCTTTCTTTTTTTGTGAGTCCCTTCTAGAAGAAATGTTCCGTGCGACAGAAGTGCGTTTTGTTCTACCAAGGCTATAATTAATATGATCTCCTAGAGTGAACTTCTTGGCAGACCTTGAAGAAGAATAGAAATGATCACCATGATACCTTCTTTTGGATTTGTTAATCGTAGTCCGACTTCTAGGAACAACTGTGCATTGCTCCTGAATTGAGCAGTTTGAGGTAGTATCCAGTCGATCAGATACAGTTGAACTGTTCTTACAGTTACTGCTACCACAGTTTCCATCAGGACTGATTTCCTGCTCATCCTGGACATTGTTCCTTGTTGACTCATTCATTTGCAGCTCATCCTGGATTTGTGGAAATGTAGGCCTGGATGACTTCGATTCAATTGTGTCAGTGGTATCAGGCTCCTCATCGACTATTATTGATTCTTCAATTGTAACCTGGGACACTGAATGCTGCTTAGTTAACGAACTACTGTCTCCGTTTTTGTCCATTTTCTTTGATCTCTCTTTTCTTCTGTGCTTCTTTTCTCTCTCTTTGATTCTCCTCCTTCCTTTTCGCTCTTCTTCTTCATTCTTTTCCTTCTCCTCATCATCAAGGAGTTTTATCTATTCAAAAGAAATTATTTATGACATTTTTTATTTCTCAGAATAATCAAGACTAACTATAAAAACTTGCTAGGACGTTAATACCTGATTTTCCAATGTAAGCATTTCCCTGCTAGAAACTTGAACACATTCTTCAAGCAAGTTTACTGCAAGAGAAACGAAAACACTATGGGCATTCTGGCATGCTACCTCTTCCCTTACAGCCTTATCAACCTGCACGTAAATATGTCACTGTACTATTAGAAGACTTATGCATGACACAACAAGCTGCAATATATATATAGATGAGAACCCGCACAAAACGTTCTCCTAAACATAATCATACATTTTTCTAACACATGTTTGCTAACATGACTAGTTTTATAGACATTAGACTATGAACAGTTCAATGGCCTGGATTGCTTTCCCCATTTTTATTTGATGATAAATTGGGACAGTCATCCTGCAGATATACCTAGTTAACAAAGACACAGACATGATAGTAAATACACCTATCAGTCTACCCATTTAAGTTTTTAGTCTACCTATCACCACCAATTTCATATGTTACAAAAATCCCAAATCTATCTAATAACAACACAACAAACAAAAATCAAAGTAAAATACCCAACAGACTGAACATACTTGTTCCTTGAAAAAGACTGTGGCAGCATCCAGAAGAACTTTCCTTATAAATTCAGGAGTCCTTGCATCTTTTCGGCTGTGAGAACATGCTCGATCCAGCCTATTTCCATTCTTATCCAGTAAACTATTATCCTGTAAATAAACTGGAATATTAAATCACGCCGCAAGAAATAGGGAAACTAAATTAATTTTATTACCAAAACCAGATATATGACGAGCCTTGTAGAACCTACTTACCACTTTCACAATCTCTTCGCCATGCTTAAATAGGTCCTGAATGCTTTCTCCTTCAGTAATTGAGACAAAACCATCGCCAACCACTAGCCTGGAATGAACATACTGCTTCTCCATCGATGTATTAGCTTTAACAGTATCATGGGATATCTAAACAGAAAAATAAAATGAATTTGCATCTACTACATAAAATGAAAAGGCTATGAAATGCAACTGCATCATCATCAAAAAATTGTGCATGACTGTCAAAGTAATGTTACAACAACAGAAATTTAACTGCTGCTAAATTCTAGAAGCAAGGTTATACCATAAACATCAAAACACACCTTATGATGAAAGGGAAAGCCAGATTCTTTACTTCTGCTCATCAGTTCCTTAAACTCCCGCAAAATATTCTTTCTGCAATTTTTGCAGAACTTCATGTCTTCAATCCTGGCACATTAGCATAATTTAGTTGATAGCAGAAAATCAATAAATCATGATTAGCTAGTATTTCAATTTACTTTTGCATTAGATTCCTCTTGTTTTAATTGTATACAAGACTACATATTTTAGATCAATGCACGGACATAAATAGAAACTTCCTCAACCGCCTTATCAATAAGACAAATGAAGAAGGCCTAAATGCAAGAAAAAAAGTGTTATAATATATAAAGATTATAAGCTTTACGTAATCTATGCTTTAGTCAAACCTGAAGTTTAATTTTTCAACAAAATCATCTTCTTTAATCTTCAAAATAGACTGTCGAGATTCCTCTCCTTGGGATGACCAAAATTCGACCAATTTCTCAAGAGGAATCCCTACTGTATGCACTGCACAGGTTTCCCTTGATGCAGCTCCTTTCCATCTCCGACCTCCTATACCACAAGCAGCAGGGTAAAGCGATTTGCGCGTACATTCTATTGTATGGGCATTGTCAAACACCTGGTTCAAAGACGGCAATAATAAGTTACCAAACATAAAGAACAAAAGTAAATGATTGATCAATGGACGTAGAGGGTGATTACCTTCTGGATCCCCTTAAAAGAGCTCGACTGAAAGTAGCAATCCAAAAGAGTGAGTGACTCATCCCTAGTTGTGGTCAGACATCCCCAAGGATGAACGGAAGGATCTTGATCATCACATTGAGACAAACCACCAACAATTTGAGATTCTGGAATTCCCGGTCTGTTGCAAGAAAGATGAGCAACAGCTCCGTCCTGCTTGGAAGACTTCCCATAATTGACAATCCGGGAAAACTCTTCATCCAAAAAATGAAAACATCTGGAACAAAAGATGACCTTACGAACTTGCTTCAGGAATGTTTGTTTATCAACTTTCAAAAGCTCCTGACGCCCATGTCGTGTCAAACCGTTCCAGAACTACATCAACAGAAAAGAATCAATACATTTGATATCAGTCACAACAACATATTAAATGCAACACAAACTGAATACCCAGACTCCAGTTTATCTTGTTCATTCTCGACAAATCAACAAATCAATAAATAACTGGTACTCTTTATAGTAAATACTAATAAAAATTTAATTAAAAATTGCTCCATGAAAAGGACATCATCAGTTCTACACTCCTATAAAAACTACGAGTGTCCCATTTTAATTTATGTTTGATTACAGTTGAAAAAAATAACTTAAAATGTGAGGGAAGTAATATTTATAAAAAACAAAGGTGAAATCCAAACACCGAGGCAATCAAATCACACACACAACACACACATAATTGAAAACAATGTACCTTCGCTACATCAACTATGAACACAACATTTTTGTTCAATCTCGACAAATCAATAAATAAATGGTACTCTTTATAATAAATACTAATAAAAATTTAACAATGACAAGGACATCATGAGTTCTACACTGTTTATCCCATTTTAATTGATATCAAAAAGATATATAAATCAAGCCATACATATAATTGAAAATAATGTAATTTCACTAACATCAGTTATGGACACAACATTTTTGTTTTATTTCGACAAATCAATAAATAAATGGTACTTTTCATAGTAAATACTAATAAAAATTTAATTAAAAATAATTACTCCTTGACAAGGACATCATCAATTCTACACCCATTAAATTTACTCATCATTTTAATTGATGTTTGACTTCTCAACACGTTAATAAAAAGTCAATTAAAATGGAAATTAGTACTCATACAAAAAAGCTCTCCCGAAATCAAACAACTAAACGTATAAATCAAACCACATACACAAAAACATAACACAAAACACACTCATGATTGAAAACAATGTACCTTCTGAAGCTGATCAAAGCTAACTTTAGTTCTCGACATGGCCTCATTTCTGTGTGTTGATTTCTCCATCTTCGAAACTCTTACTTGTATGATGTATTCACGTTCAATCACTGATCATTAACAAACAAAAAACATGCAGTTGTGATTTATATACTCATGATCTACAAAAATAAGAAATCATACAAATAATCTAATAAGTACATGAAGTTGATTGAAAGATCAAGAAAACAAACATTAAGAACTACGAAAACATAAAACGTACAGATGATACCGCTAATATATGTTGCTTGAAAGTACTCTGTAATATTTGGGCAGTGCCTGCACATACATTTATAGTAGATTTCAAGTTGACTACGAGTGGTGATAAGAAATTATTACCAGCTGTTTTTCAGACCATGGTTTTTTTGGATTTTTTTTATTTACTTTTTTGAATATCTTAGGGATTATTTCATTCATATCATTAATGAAAGATTCACTCATTTTATTTTTCTTTTTTGACTTTTTGAGACCTTTTCAGCTTTTCTTGAGGGTATTAATTTGTCTTAGTATTCGCAATAAATAGTGAGAATCCATAATATATTGTGACAATTTGGGTTGGTTGGGATAGCAACTAAATTCTACAAATCATAAAGAGGTCAAAAAATTATATATGGAACACATGTGAATTCATTAATTTTGTCTTTGGCATGGATAGTGATGTTATTTACAAGGCAATTGAAGCTTAAATAGTAAATTTTGGAGTTTATCTATCAATTTCCAATATTTATTAGATAAACTATAGGTTTTGAATGCTATGATTGGAGTGATCAATTTAAATTTTCAAATGAATTCTAATATTAATATTTTGAATTTGAAATAAAATTCAAATCCAAATTTATGTTACTTATTTGGTCAAATCCAATCTTCCAAACAAAATCCAGTTCTCAAGTGACTGTATTTTAAGCTCTGATATCTTTGGGAAATGATATCTTTGGTAAATGAAAAAAGTACATGATATTTAGATTTCAATTTAGATGGAGTATCTATGTTTTCTATGTTAGATATTGATTGAAATTAGTAGTATTTTGATCATAGATTTTGAAAGTTTGTAATGATCTTTAATAGATAAGAGTGTTGAATATTATATTATAATTTTAACGAGACTCAATGATGAAGCATGTTGTAAATTTTTTCTTGCTTGTTTTCTTTTATCAAAATCTATCTCATATCTTTTAAATGTAATGTCTTATTGGGTTGGGTTATATAAGAAAATTGGATCAAACACATAATTTCGTAAGAATTGGAGAGCTGTTGGTTTGGGCCTTATAGCGAGTCCAGGAACAAAATAAAAATAAAAATTGTTTAATGATCCGACTCTGACGAGTGATCAAAGGTTCAATGTCTGATAATCCACAAGCGGCATTCACAAATTATGCCTGGTAATCCCCACTAATCCATTTTTTTTACAAAAGAAATGAACTGATATGCTAAAAAAATCAAACAATTTAAATTCTCAACTGCACTTTTTACCAAAAGGAAGATAAATGAAACAAATGAAACAATCAAGCATCAGAGATTGATAAATTTTCCTATGAGAAGAAGCTTACTGGTTTGGATATGGAGAGGACACATTCCAGACTGAAGTATCAGAGGCCATAGGAACCTTCTCATTCCTAACTTAGAAGATAGGAAATGATATTCCCTTGCAAGACGCGAATAGATTGTATTCTTCAATGAAATATTTTGTATTGCATGTGAGATTACCTTTACTATCTTGGTTAGTCTTGTTTAAAGAAAGACCTCCAACAGCATACTCTGGCAGAGAATCTGATTTATATGCATCAGCAAGAGCAAATGGACTGCCAAAATGGAAAAGGGAGAAACCCTTGTCATTAGCTTGTGATGTGTCGATGTTTAAGTTTTTCTCGATTGATGCATTTGCTTGTGTTTGCGTAAATTCCTTCTTTGCTTGAACATCCCTCTGCAGGCTATGGGAGGGTAATGCAGCTAGATGGATGCACTGAGCTTTCGGTGTGACAGAAGTGCGTTTTGCTCTACCACAGCTATAATTAATGTGATCTCCTAGAGTGAACTTATTGGCAGACCTTGAAGAAGTATCGAAATGATCACCATGATACCTTTTCCTAGAGTGAACTTATTTTCTTCAATAAATAAATAAAGGGTACTCTTCATAATAAATACTAATAAAAATTTAATTAAAAATAACTCCATGATAAGGACATCATCAATTCTACCCCATAAATTTACTCTCATTTTAACTGATGTTTGACTTCTCAATAGTTAATAAAAAGTCAATTAAAATGGAACTTAGTATTTATAAAAGAAACCCTCCTGAAATCAAACAACTAAGCATAGAAATCAAACCACATACACAGCAACATAACACAAAACACACTCATGATTGAAAATAATGTACCTTCTGAAGTTGATCAAAGCTAACTTTAGTTGTCAACATGGCCTCATTTCTGTGTGTTGATTTCTCCATCTTCGAAACTCTTCCTTGTACGATGTATTCACGTTCAATCACTGATCATTAACAAACAAAAAACATGCAGTTGTGATGTATATACTCATGATCTCCAAAAATAAGAAATCATTCAAATAATCTAATAAGTACATGAAGTTGATTGAAAGATCAAGAAAACAAACATTAAGAACTACAAAAACATAAAACTAACGGATGATACCGCTAATATATGTCTGTGTAGCAACTAACAAGTGCTTGAAAGTACTCTATAATATTTGAGCAGTGCCTGCACATACATTTATAGTAGATTTCAAGTTTACTATGTGTGGTGATAAGAAATTGTTATTCCCAATGGACTAACAATGAGATTTACAGAAGGGGGGTTGAATGTAAATCTCAAAACTTTTTCAAGTTTTGAGCAGTTTGTAAGGCTAAGTGTTTGAGTGATCAAATGTGTGTGAATTGCTTGGAGCTGATGCAGACAGATATATATTCAAACACAAATGTAATAAATACAAAGAACTTAAAAACTTTTCTGGTGGATTTGTTGTTCCACCAGAGATGTGTTATTTCAGAAAATCTGTGATTTAAAATTAAATCACAGCTGCTTCCTAGTACAAACTAGATGATTTTCTCTCTTGATATTTCTAAACAGCTCAGGGAAAAATTCATCCTAATTACTAGCTACTACTTGGTTTATATATCACCAAGTTTACAAGTAAAGACAAAGATAAAGTACAATAAGAAAATAGTTCTTCACTTGTTTCTATTCCATTTTTATCCAGTGTAATATGGAATTATCTGTTGACTTTCCATTTTGAACCAGACTAAAAACGGCTGCTTTTTCTGCTGTTCCTGAAATAGGCTACCACATCTCTGTCAATCCATGTGCCTCTGTCAGCTTTGTTAACTGTCACTATCAACTGCTATGATACTGAGCATCCGTTGAAGCTTTCATCCGTTGATGGCTTTATCCGTTGATGCTCTAGCAGTTGAAGCTTTATCCGTTGAAGCACTTATCCGTTGATGGATATTTATCCGTTGAAGCATTAGAGACAACCGTTGAAGCTTTGTTTCTTATCCGTTGAAGGTCTTCAATATCCGTTGACACTTCTTCACTTATACAAAATTACAAGGCATGAAATATTTACAATTAGCCCTCCTATTTGTACATCCATTAGTAGTCAACATGACTGATTATTTCCTAACAACATCTAAGAATTACAACTTGAAACTAGAGAGTGAAATGTGCTACAATACCAAACTTATTGCTAAGTAAGGCTACTCCTTCAACGGATAGCCAAGATGGTCTTATCCGTTGAGGCTACAAACACTAGATTTCTACTTAAGTGTTTTACTTAACTTATCATCAAACTAATACACATATTCCTAACAATCTCCCCCTATTTATGTCTACTAGAACTGTAGGCATAAATTTGGGTTTAGCTTGATGATAACAAAACACTTAACAAATATATAAACTGTAACATAGCAGAAATTCAAAAGTGCTACAAAAATGTATATGCTGAGATGAGATTGAAGAAATACATTGTTTCCAAGGGTGTTCCTTTAGCCTGAGCAAATTACTTTCTTTTCCTTTGATCCCTGGTTTTCTTTCCTAGCCTCCTGTCATTCTCCTCTATTTGAAGTTGAAGTTGTCTGTAGAATTCAGCTTCATCTTCTTCATTAATATCTAACTTAGATTGCATATCTTTGAGAGTTTCATTACTGGCAATCTTTAGCTGATCTTCAATTCTGAAAAATCTTCTGATTCCTTTGTTGTCTCTGAACTCCATCAACCAATGAGGTGATTTGTGAATTGTAATACCTCTCTCTTGAATGAGTAAAGTTCTAGGCAAGGCATTGGGCTCCCTCCAAGTTTTCCTGATGTTGGCAATCTTGTTGAGAATCTCAGTCCTGGCAGTCCTGGTAAAGCCAGAATCCTTTTGTATGGCTGAGTAGACTCTAATCAAGGTAGAGTAGCCTTCATTCAGAATTCTGTGAAGAGGCCATGTTCTTTCCCCAGCTCCTTTGTATTTGAACACTAATCTTTCTGGTAGCTGTCTGTAGGCAGCTATTCCCCTTACATCCTCCAGCTCATCCAGATAGAGTTCAATGTCTGAAAGTTCTTTTATGTCACAGATGTGAACATAATCATCTTTAGAGGTTTGAGGTTTAGGCTTAGGCTTCTGTGTGAATTTGATTGAGGCTTTAGAGGGTGTTGATTTGATTCTTCTTTTCTGCTTCTTTGATGGTGGAGAAGAAGTTAGGAAGGTGGGCAATTTGATGGTGTCCCAATCAATTGGTTCCTCCTTGGGAATGATTGTTTCACCATGAACATTCATGAAGGGGTCAGGTACAATTGGTTCAGGAATAGAGGGTAGTGGTTTGGATATTGATTGGGTATCTTCAGTCTTCTCTACCTTCTTTCTCTTTGCATTGACCTTCTTTCTTTTCCCTTTCTGCCATTCTTCCTTACTTCTTTCCTCCATCTCAGTACCAACTATGTCCCCCATAGCTTCATCTTCACCTTTGTCTTCAATTTCTTTTTGTTCTTCAGCCTGACTTGACTTTAGCTGTTTTTCAAACCTTGCTTGTGCTCTTTTGTCAGCCTTTAGCTGTTTGGCTTCTTATATCATGGTGGGAGGTTAAAATGGGCACCACGAACTCAATATGTTGGTGGTCGAGTGACACTGTACTATTTTGAATCCGACGGGGAATTGACTTATGATAACTAGTTGGTAACCCGCGCGAAGCATGGGCCCGTAATTAAACATAATAATATCACATTATTATTTGCATAAAACTGAAACTCATAATCTGTGCAAAATACAAATCTAAATATAATAGATAAAATGTTGTTAAAATATGTAGTTAAAAAAATCGAAGTTAAGTGTAAATTTAAAATTTTAATGTATAGTTCTAGTTATGCATGCACCTAATTATTTACTTATACAAATCTGACATTTTAACTTACTAATACGATTATTTTAAAGTAAACCGACGCTTGAATGTTCTGTAACAAATAAAAATTAAAGGAAAATAAAATTTATAGAGAGTATAAGTTAATTTTCGTCAGTTGAGATTTTATTACATAAAGCTTTAAAAATAGTTGTATAATTTTTTAGTGAGTACCAAGATTTGGGACCTAAACATGTTTTCGCTTATTAGTATAAGTAGATAGTTGGTACTCCCTCCGTCCCAAAAAACATCTCATGTTTTGACTTTTTACACTATTCATGATAAGCGATTGACTACTAATTTACATCTAATCTATAAGATCAAATACAGTCATGAGTGATCTTGTTGGATTCATATTTATGAGTACTTTAATACAATGAAATTTTTATATTTAATACTAATACGAAACTAAAGATATTAACAATCAAAAGTGTGCATTGGCAAACGTGTCCAACACAAAAAGGAAAAATATTCAGGGACATAAGGAGTTGTTGATAACCCGTGCGAAACACGGGCTCGAGACTAAAGATATCGAATTAATATTTGTAGTTCATAATCTGTGCGAAACACGAATTAAAATTATTATATTAATATCAAATATGAAATTGGTACTTGCAAAAATAGTTATATGGTTAAAAAGAATCAAATCAATTATGAAATTTTCCACTATAATTCTAGTTTTGCATTTTTTTACTTGATATAAAAATCTAACATATCAGTTTTATTTTTGTGAAACGAATTGTATCACTATCTTACACACCAAATATCTGTTCTAATCACATAACAATCCTAATGTACATAACAATAATAACACAAAAACAATCAAATCACAATCCTAAAACTCATAACTTCTAATCACATAAACAAGCGACCCTAACATTCTTACTTCTATCCTATATGATCTTCCTATCTTATCTTAACCCTAATGTTCTTATTTTCTAGGGTCAAAACCTAAGTTCTGATGCCAACTATAACACCCTCCAAATCCGGGGTATAGATTTTGGACATTATTAATACTAACTACAAACTAAACCTGTACAAGCGGAATATAAATATATTAATTACCCCGAACTACTGCTACTCAGGATATTTTAAGGTTAAGAGTTGAAAACAAGAACGATACACTAACTTTATTACAACCCCACATAAAAATAATCTGTCTCAAGAACTCTCTTTGTTACAAAACTTTATCCTATCTACATTCTCACCACCCAACTTTTATTCAAACCAACACTACTATATATCCTGTTACACCTGATCTGGTAACTCAAAGCTCTCTTCTGGGATAGGGATGAACACTCTTGGTGGGTCCCGCTACTTGACTCGCTTCTTGACTATGCGGGTTCTGATGGGTTTCATTCTCTACCTAAACTGTAAAACAATAGGAATAACAATAAGAGGGGATGAGCCAAAATTGCTCAACAAGCCTGCAACAATATAGATAGTATAAAGAGAGAAGAATAAATGAAACGATAATCTAATGGTTTGAACAACCATTTGTATCTGTATAGAATAATAATTTACCAACACTGGCGAGTGCCAAATGAACAAGACTGGAAATAAGAACTAACTATGCACTATACCCTGCTGATCAGTCAGGATACAGTGCGGATCTATACCCAACTGCATAGACCCAACCAACATAGGGAGTACTCAGGCAACTACGGCCTATTAATTAATGGTCTGGGTAAAACCCAGCCCGTATCGTAACCATCCAGTCCAAATCTTAGCATCCGGAACAATCAGAATGCTTTTGATGTATCCCAACATCAGGATATATCAGAGTATATATAACAAGGATAAAAGTATTGGAATATGAATAGAGGATTCAATAAATTGGGAGAAATCAAGAATCGAAATGAAATAGAAACAAGAATCAATAATTGTGTAACAGTGTATATGAACAAGAATTATCAAAGTGTAACTGATATGGAAAATGGGATATAATTCACTATTCTGGATTTAGAATAGGGGAAAAACTTGTATGGCGCGTACTTAACCCGGTTCAACTCACCGCCTTCGGTCTCCTGCTTGATCTGCTTTGCTGATACTGAATCAATCATAGAAAGATAGTCGTTTAGATAACTTACTATATACGCGTATCTCGAATTGATACCATGTAACCCTATCAATCTACCCATGCGTTTCTAACTGACTCGCATATATGCACGTATAATTAGATAGCACATAAGGTTCATATAATCATTTAAAGCACATAGCACATAAAGCAAATAATTGATTTTTGGACTCATAAATACTTTTAAAATCGATACTAGACTTATACCTGTATTAACTAACCCTATTGGATTTTATTATAATTTTTTAGAATTTATTTGACTCTATTATACCCCTATTAGGGCCTATAAACAATTAACTAACACAAGACCACTCTCTTTCGGAAGAAATTATGATTTACAATTATTTTTATTGGATTTGTTTCATTTTTCTGAGTCTAGCGGTCTTCGTTTCGCTCAAATCGTACTAACGGTTTAATTATTATGAATTAAACAAGATTTAATTAATTAATAATTAACTATAAATAATTAATTATAATTAAATAATCCTTAATTATATTTTTAAATAATTAATTAATAATTATTGTATTTTAAAATAATTAATCCCTAATTATTAGGATTAATTACACTTATTTATAAATTATTATTACTTACTCGATTAGATCGATTATTTACAAATAATCAATCGATACAATTAACTGATACGCTATTTATCGAATAAATAATTATTACTCGCACCATAATCTAACTCAACGATTAACTACTCGTATAAATACGAGCTACACGCATTCCTCGTATAACTATCGAACTATTATTGTTATTATTATAACTTATACGATTAATTAATTAATTAATTATCTGTATTTAATTATTCGATACGAATAATCATTACGACACTCTTCGAATAAATAAATTATCGCTCGAATAATAATTCTAATTAAAGAATCCATACTCGTATAGATACGAGTTACTCGCAATATTCAACTAATTAACGAATTATTATTCATATTATTCAATTATTTTTAATCCTATTTATTAATTAATTACCTAATTATTAATTAATTAATAACTAATAAATAATTAGATAAATAATTAAATATTTAATTAAATAACTAATTTCGAATTTCTAAATTAATAAAATAATTCAGAAATTAATTATAATAATTTTCAGAATTTAAATCTAATTTTTATTAGATTTTTAGAATTTATTAAAACTGATTTGATTTTGTAAAATATAATTAAATACTAAATTAATCAGAAACAGGAAATAGGAAACAGGTTGGGGCTTTTGAGGATCAAACCCGGGTCGAAACCGGGTCGACCTCGGGTCACCAAGAACACGTCGCCGGCAACGATGCCGGTGGCTTTCCGGCGAACGAACCACGGCTGAACACGGCGATATCAACCCCGTTTCTTCACCGTTTCTGTTCCACAGCAACACAGACACCTCCTCCTGTCGTCCTCTGTCCTCCTTCATCGATCTACATCCGGAAAACTCAAGAACAGCCGCCGCGACGACGGTTCTCCGGCGACGCCAAAAACGAAGCCAAACTCGATGTAACCGGTACGGTTCGATTGCAAAAACGACGATCTACTCATTCCCATCAACAAAAACATCAAATAATCAACCAAATAAAAACTCCCAATTCGAGTATAAATCCGAAAATCACGAAATTAAAATCAAGAAATCAGACAACAAAACTGATTACATAATCGAAAACTACGATCAATAAGCTTCAAAACGGATACTTACATGATCGATTTGGTTAACAGAATCACCGTCAAAATCCGATTTGATTCTCTGCTTGTTCTTCACCAACACAAACCCTAATTCCTAATTTTCTGAATTTTTATGATTAATTATTAATTAATTAATAAAAATTAGGCTATTTACATTATGGAAAATAATACCCCTAAATAAAATTCAGGGGCTAATTACACATCTAATAAAAATATTTGGCCCCAATTTTTATAATTTTTGTGTATTAATAATGAATTTTTAAATATCTAATAAATACAAAATAAATGTTAAAAAATCCCAAAAATTATGAATATTACAAAAATGCAAAGAAAAATGATGTATGATAATTTCATGATCATATAAAAATAAAAATATGATTTTTGTGGGGTTTTTGGTACCCGAAGTGGTCCGGAAAAGTCATTTTTCGAGAAAAAGGTAAATTTGTAAAACGTCTAGGGGTTCAGAATAGCGATATGGTATAGGTCATTTTTGGCAAAATAGGGCCACTGATTTTGTTTGAAATGCGGGCTTTTAAAACAATGTTTGAGTTGTACGGGTTTTGATATAAAATATGTAACTTACTATAAAACACTCAATAAATATCCAAAACACGTTCATATCAAAACAGACAACACGTAGCACATAGTAATTAGGGTTTTACGACTCAACACATTTAATCACATAATAATACACATAATTTATCTTTATTATAATATAATACAAGCGCAATTTCTCGGTCGTTACACATTTGTTATTACTTAATTATTTTAAAAATAATATTATCCAATTTAAAAGTAAAGTGACACTAGGATTAACACTAACTAATAGAAAATAAAGTTTACAGAGAATAGAAGTCAATTCGTGTTAATAGTTTACTTTGCAGTTAGTAGTTTTTCAAAATAAAAGTAAATATATGTTATTTTACTTAATTTAACGTAACTTAATAAATTTTTAATATAATTTATAGATAAATAAAGTTTACAGATAATATAAATCAATTCGTGTTAGTAATTTACTTAGTAGTTTGCAAAGAAAATAAAATTTACAAAGAATCGAAGTCGATTTGTGTTAAAAACAAAGTTTATAGAGAATAGAATTTAACTTATGTGAGGTAGTGGACTATTTTGTATGTACTATAGAATCCTACTAAAGATTTGGAAAATGGTCTAGTTCTAATGAGATGTCAAACTGATATAGAGGATATGATAGGGCTTGATCGGATAAATAATAACAAGATAGATGTTTATGTCAAGCATTGTGATGAAACCAATTTGGACTCGTTTGAAGATCATAATTTATTTCAAAGGATTGAAGGAGATGGAAGTAATGATGTTGGGGAGTGGAGTGATGAACTTGATGACTATAATTTTGATGATTCTGACTATTCTATGACTGATGATGACATGGTTTTTGCTAACAATGTTGATGAGGGGGTGGAATGGGTAGGTAGAATCAGAGAAGACCTAGGACTAGGTAAGGAAGTGGGAGATGAAAGTGAAGGGGAAAAACATGAAAGTGACTGTGATGACTTAGATAGTTTGCCAGACAATGACTTGGAGGATGAATTTGATGCCCTTAAGAGAAGGCAATCATTTCCATTGTTCAAAGTTAGTGACAATATAAAGTGGACAGTTGGGACCATTTTCACAGATCATTATCAATGCAGAGAGGCCATAATGAAGCATTCCTACACTGAGGGGAGGGTAGTGAAGTTTGTGAAGAGTGATATAACTAGGGTTAGAGCTGTGTGCAAGGATCCATGTCCCTGGTTCATTTATGCAGGATTAAATTTTGACAAGTACATCCAAATAAAGACTGTGGGATGAGGTACATATTGGTCATTTACTAATGTTTTAATGTATATTTTACTGTTGGTGACTATAGTTGCAGAGCCTATAACTTATGCTTTTATTGCTTGTGCCTTTACAGACCACACATGTGTGAGAGAGCAAAGAGGTTTGCCCCTTATTAACTCTGGTTTTCTAGCAAGGAAATATCTGCCAGAATTCAGGATAAATCCAACTTGGCCTATCAAATCTTTTCACAAGAGTGCCTTGAAGGATTTGCAAATTGATTTTCCGGCTCATATTCTCAGAAAAGCAAGAAGGAAATGCATAAGACCATCAATGGCATACATGAGGAGCAATATGAGAAACTGTGGGATTACAAGACAGAGCTCTTGAAAAGAAATCCCAACTCTACAGTTGAGATTGACATTGAACCAGGTGTGACATGTCTTCTATTTTCTATTATATTCTCAGATCTGTTTTTCTTTTGTGCTAAATTATGTTTAAATGGTATTTGTTGCAGGAAATGTTGGTCAATTTAGGAGGATCTACATCTTCCTTGGTGGATTAAAACATGGATTCAAGCTAGGGTGCAGGAAGGTGATTGGATTAGATGGATGCCATATTAAAACAGTGTATAAAAGTCAGTTATTATGTGTAGTTGGCATTGATCCTAATAGCTGTATGTTCCCTTTAGCATATGCAGTAGTAGAAGCTGAGAGGTTAGAAACATGGAGGTGATTTCTTGCTTTACTAGTTCAGGACTTTGACATTAGGTCTGGGGATGGGTGGACTTTTATTGATAGGAAAAAAGGGCTATTAAATGTGATAGAAGAAATGATACCATTGACTGAGCAGAGATATTATGTTATGCATATGCATAATAACTTCAAGCAAAAATATGGGGTAGGTCACTTAAGGAGAAGTTATGGAGTTGTGCTAGGGAAAGTAATGTAGAGTCCATTCAGAATGCCATGAACATTGTCAAAGAGGAAAATGTAGGAGCTTGGCAATGGCTAACAAATGTACCTTTCCATCACTGGACAAGGTCTCATTTTAAGTTGTAGCAAGAAGCTCAGATATTGGATGACTTAGTCCCTCAGAAAGTTGCTGAAGAGGAAAGAAGAAATGTGATAAAAGCTGAAATGGGCTTAAAGATTGAGGCATAGAAAACATCCAGAGCTGCTAGGGCTCCCTCTCCACTTGATGTGAGAAGAAGTAACATATTGTATATCAAAACAACTTTTAGAAAGTTCAAAAATACAAGTGATACTCCTGTATGTCTTGATAATGATGATGATGATGATGGTGACACAATGATGGCAGATGGACCAAACTCTGGAGAGTTACACAATACATACACATGCCCAATGAAGATGGGGAAACAAATGCCACCACCTGTGAAGCAATTCAAGACCCACCTTTCCTATCTCATGGGAAAAAATGTCATAACTCCAGGGGTTTTGAGAGCTGCTATTGAGGTAACAAGCAAGAATTTGAGGAATGATGCCAAGGTAAAACAATCAAGAAAAGGGAAGGACAAGGACACTTGAAGAATGCTCTTTTGTTTATGTTTATCTAGTTCAATTTCAGACATTAATCAGTGCTTTTGTTATGATGTGTTGCAAAACTGAACTGCAGCTTTTGATTTCACTTTGGTATGCTTAATTTAAGTTTGAAACTTTGATATGGGCTTAAATTTTCTTGTCATTCATTAATACTTGCATTTCATGCATCTGTAGTACACAGGTAAGAAATTTAACATAATTAAACTAGTTCATTTTGTCTCTTCACAACAACCTCCCCATCATTCTTATCATCAGTACAAAGATTAACAACATGAACACAGTAACATAAACAAATATTTTCTTTTGAGGTGCTTGAAAATATAAAGATTCAACTGTATGCTAAGATTGCTAGCCCACACTTGTCAATGTGCTATCAACACTTTGTTACAGTGTTCTTCTACATTTTGTCTTCTATAGTACCTGGCCTTTGTGTTTTCTCTGCAACAGAAATCACATAATTTCTTAATGACACAAATAAGATGCGAAATTGTTTGATCATAAGTAGACCCCCAACTATAATGCTCATTGTGTAGTTTAAGACGATTGAACAAAGCACACAGAATTCATCCGAGACCTTATCAAGTTGGAATCATGATTTTTATATTAAACAAGAAGAATGCATAGTGAATAGAAGTAATTTGTCAATTGATTCAAGATATAAACATCTGGAAGCAGCACACACAATTAAGGATAAATATTTCAACTACAATAATTCTAAAAAATATTGGCCTCAAATAGAAAAAAAAAAGTTTGCATTTTAAACATTTAAAGTCACTTGTTTTATACAAAGATAATAAGTTAAGAAAACATATCAATATCAAGTAAGTATCAGAAGTTGATAGATTTTCCTCAGAGAGGAAGCTTATTGTTTACATTCATCACTTGGAAACGCAACCAGAATACTGAAGTATCATAGGCCTTGTGGAACCCTCTTGATCCTATTTGAGAAGATAGAAAATTTTATCCCCTTATTAGTCGCAAATAGATTTTATCCTTTAAAGGAATCTCTCTTATTGCTTGAAAGTTCCCCTTCATTATGATGGATAAACTTGACCTCAGAATTACCTCCAACAGAATCCTATGATGGCAAAGAATCTGATTTAGATGCATCCGCAAGAGCAAATGGACTACCAGAATGGAAAAAGAGAAACCCTAATCTTCAGCCAGTGAGATGTCGGAGTTTAGGTTTTCCTTACCTGCTGCTGCATTTGGTTGTTTTAACTCAGGTTCCTGCTTCTCTGGAATGCCTTGAGCTTGCAAATACATAAGACAAAAATCAAGGTTTCCGTTGCCATTAATTTATTTTGATACTTTTCCTGCAGTGTGAATTCTTCTGCCAAACAAGCAGCTTCTGATAGGCTCACCTCCATTTGCTCTTTGCTTGTTATCCATCACAACTTCTTCACATTCACTAACCATCTTCACATTCAGAAATGGAATTCTTAAATTCCATTTCTGTAGGCATAGCTGGGCATCTGTACCATCTGCATATTCTGAACTCTGACATGTTTCTTTATTAAGTTGGAATCTATTATGGCCATTATTTCATACCAATACTATATCCTTCATACCACAATATTTGATAAATAAACCCCGGTTTATTGCTAATATCAACTAAAAACTTGAAATAGAATTTTTCAGTTAAACTTGAAAAACAAATTGATGGCTATTGTAAACCCTATTTCTGTCCAAAATAAATATTGTGTAGAGCAGTGTAACTGCAAAGTTTCAGTATTTCCGTTAATTTCTCCAGAACTATTACATTTCTATTTCATGTTTCCGATAAGTTTTCCTGCAATACCTTGACAATAGAGCAATGTCAATGGTCCTAAATTAATCCCAAAATTTTCTCAAATCATTTTTTTATTGAGAGCTCTGGAATTACTCAGGACAACAGCTATGCTTTTAAATTTTAAACATGTATTGAACCACAACCTTCGCATTCTATTTATAGCTTTTTGAAAACTTGATACATAAACATAGAAAAAACCTTTCCATCATAGAGGAAAGGGGTGCCTTTCACATGTTTTTTGGCCGTATTTCCTCCATCTAAATCCATCATCCATGGTATCGATATCAGTCCTGGTGAGTAAAGCAAATTCTCTTTTTTCTTTCAGGTGCTCATATTTTTGGGCTTGAACCTGCAAATCAACATACCCCAAAGACGACGACATTCATTAAACAAAAATTCATCGAGCCACATGTACTAATCATCAACTTCTATTTACTCGGAAAAAATTAGTTGGGTAAAGAACCAAAAAATTCTCGTTTGTAGATTCAATAAATTACCAGACATGTACAGAGCTCTACAAAGTAAGATTCTGAGTAACATGTCCGTTAATCAAATCCAGCTTTAAATTTGTAAATACCTGAACAAGAAAAAAACTTATATACAGTTAAATAAACTTACAGATTCTTGTTGCTGTCCTGGACCTTCTCCTCTTCTCGGCCTTTCCCAATCCGTTTAGTGATCTGATCCTGTGTCACTATTTTATTGGAAGAAGAAGAAGAATTCATGGAGGCACCATCAGGAGTTGCCTTAATAATCTGCGATGTGACTCCTAGTGCTGGTGGATCTGGTACAAAAGGTTCCGGTACAAAATTCGACCAATTTTTCAAGAGGAATCCCTACAGTATGGACTGCACAGGTTTCCCTTGACGCAGCTCCTTTCCATCTCCGTCCTCCTACACCACAAGCAGCAGGGTAAAGCGATTTGCGTTTACTTTCTATTGTGTGGGCATTGTCAAACACCTGATACAAAGACGGCAATTATAAGTTTACAAACATAAAGAACAAAAGTAAATGACTGATCAACGGACGTAGAGTGTGATTACCTTCTGGATCCCCTTAAAAGAGCTCGACTGAATGTAGCAATCCAAAAGAGTGAGGGACTCATCCCTAGTTGTGGTCAGACATCCCCAAGGATGAACGGAAGGATCATGATCATCAAATTGAGACAAACCACCAACAATTTGAGATTCTTGAATTCCCGGTCTGTTACAAGAAAGATGAGCAACAGCTGCGTCCTGCTTGGAAGACTTCCCATACTTGAAGATCCCGGAAAACTCTTCATCCAAAAAACGAAAACTATCTGGGACAAAAGATGACCTTGCGAACTTGCTTCAGGAATGTTTGTTTATCAACTTTCAAAAGCTCCTGACGCCCATGTCGTGGCAAACCGTTCCAGAACTACAACAGAAAAGAATCAATACATTTGATATCAGTCACAACACCATATTAAATGTAACACAAACTGAATACTCAGACTCCAGTTTATCTTGTTCAATCTCGACAAATTAACAAATCAATAAATAACTGGTACTCTTTATAGTTTATAGTTTATCTTGTGTAGGATATCATCAGTCCTACACTGCTATAAAAACTACCAGTGTCCCATTTTAATTTATGTTTGATTTACAGTTGATAAAAAAATAACTTAAAATGAAACGGAAGTAATATTTACAAAAAAAACAGACGCTATTGAAATCAAACATCTAGGCATATAAATCAAATCATACACACAACACACACATAATTGAAAACAATGTACCTTCGCTACATCAACTATGAACACAACATTTTTGTTCAATCTTGACAAATCAATAAATAAATGGTACTCTTCATAATAAATACTAATAAAAATTTAACAATGGCAAGGACATCATAAGTTCTATACTGTTTATCCCATTTTAATTGATATTTGACTTTTCAAAACTGAAATCAAAAAAGAAACTAGGCATGTAAATCAAGCCACACACATAATTGAAAACAATGTAACTTCACTAACATCAGTTATGGACACAGTATTTTTGTTTAATTTCGACAAATCAATAAATAAATAGTACTCTTCATAGTAAATACTAATAAAAATTTAATTTAAAATTACTCCATGATAAGGATATTATCAATTCTACACTCATAAAATTTACCCTCATTTTAACTGATGTTTGACTTCTCAACACGTTAATAAAAAGTCAATTAAAATGAAACGGAGTTAGCATTCATAAAAAAAGCTCTCCTGAAATCAAACGACTAAGCATATAAATCAAACCACATACACAGCAACATAACAAAAAACACACTCATGATTGAAAATAATGTACCTTCTGAAGTTGATCAAAGCTAACTTTAGTTGTCAACATGGCCTCATTTCTGTGTGTTGATTTCTCCATCTTCGAAACTCTTCCTTGTACGATGTATTCACGTTCAATCACTGATCATTAACAAACAAAAAACATGCAGTTGTGATGTATATACTCATGATCTCCAAAAATAAGAAATCATACAAATAATCTAATAAGTACATGAAGCTGATTGAAAGATCAAGAAAACAAACATTAAGAACTACAAAAACATAAAACTAACGGATGATACCGCTAATATATGTCTGTGTAGCAACTAACAAGTGCTTGAAAGTACTCTGTAATATTTGAGCAGTGCCTGCACATACATTTATAGTAGATTTCAAGTTTACTATGTGTGGTGATAAGAAATTATTACCAGTTGTTTTCAGACCATGGTTTTTTTTTGATTTTTTGATTTACTTTTTAATATCTTAGGGATTATTTCATTCATATCATTAATGAAATATTCACTCATTTATTTTCCTTTTTGACTTTTTGAGACCTTTTCTTCACTACAAGAAATATGGCCATTTGTGACGGAAAATTTGCGACGGAAAAAAAGTGTGCGCCTAACTTACGACGGAAAAAAGTAAAACATTGTAAATATTTATGACGATGTCTACAAAGAACAAAGACATCACAAAAACACGGGATGATGTCAATACCTCTTTTAACATCAGTGGCAAAGTTAACCGATGTCTAATGTGTGATGTCTATTGACATTATTCTTGTAGTGACTCACAACTAGGTTCAATTATTTCAACTACTTTAATTCTGATAAAAAATGGCCTCAAATAGAAAAAAATAAATAAAGGTTTGCATTT
The DNA here is from genome assembly GCF_009905375.1 of Apium graveolens. Taxonomy (NCBI): domain Eukaryota; kingdom Viridiplantae; phylum Streptophyta; class Magnoliopsida; order Apiales; family Apiaceae; genus Apium; species Apium graveolens. The sequence goes on from NC_133656.1 coordinate 240,102,001, forward strand.
ATAACATTTGAAGTCACTTGTTCAATGCAAGGATAATAAGTAAAGAAAATCAACAGATAAATTGAGTAAGAATCAGAAGTCGAAAGACTTTCCTCAGAGAAAGCTCATTGTGTTTGGAAATACCAAGTGCTCAAACATTCATCACTTGGACAAGAATAAAACCAGATTTGAAGTATCATAGGCCTTATGAATTATAAAAACCCTGACCTTGATCCTATTTCGAGGAGATAGGAAATGTTATCCCCTTGTTAGTCGCATATTGATTGTATTCTTCAAAGAAATACCAAGTACGTGCTCAAACAGTCATCACATTGGACAAGAAAAAAGCAGATTGAAGTTTCATACGCCTTATGGAACCCTGACCTTGATCCTACTTCGAGAAGATTGAAAATGTTATCCCCTTGTTAGTCGCAATAGATTGTATCCTTCAAAGGAATCTCTCTTATTGCTTGTGAGATCCCCTTAATTATGATGGATAAACTTGACTAAAGAATTTTCTCCAACAGAATCCTTTGATGGCAGAGAATCTGATTAAGATGCCTCTGCAAGAGCAAATGGACTACCAAAATAAAGAAAGGAGAACTTGCTGCTGGATTTGATTATTTTTGCATAGGTTCCTGTTTCTCCAGAATGTCTTGAGCTTGCAAATTCTTCTCCCTTCTAACAAACAGATTCTGATAGGCTCACCTCCATTTGCTATTTTCTTGTTATCCATCACAACTTCTTCACATTCACGAACCCCAGATCTGTAGGCGTAGTGGGGGCATCTGTACCGTCTGCATATTCTGAACTCTGACATGTTTCTTTATTAAGATGGAATCTTTAGTGGCCATTATTTCCCGTTCCTACAATAAGGCACTTACATCATAACAATAGTATATCCTTCATACCACAATTGTTTTATAAATAAACACTAGTTTATTGCTAATATCAACTAAAAACTTGAAATAGAATTTTTCAGTTAAACTTGAAAAATAAATTGATGGCTATTGTAAACGGTAAACCCTATTTCTGTCCAAAATAAAATATTGTGTAGAACAGTGTATCTGCAAAGTTTCAGTATATCCGTTAATTTCTCCAGAACTATTACATTCCTATTTCATGCTTCCGATAAGTTTTCCTGCAAGACCTTGACAAAAGAGTAATGTCAGTGGTCCTAAATTGATCCCAAAAATTTTCTCAAATTGTTTTTTATTGAGAGCTCTTGGAATACTCAGGACAACAGCTGTGCTTTTAAATTTTAAACATGTATTGAACCACAACCTTCTTATTCTATTTATAGCTTTTTGAAAACTTGATACATAAACATAGAAAAAACCTTTCTTACAACATGAAGTAGAATAAATTGACAGTTTACAGTATCCTGGACAATTTATCAGCTGTTCGAGGATTCGTGCAGAAACTGACAATGCAATGTGAAGTAGGATTAACCGGGATTAATCTCAATAGTATTAACACATCATCCTCAAATCAAACATGTAGATGCTGTGTTCTTTTTCTTTTTCTTAGCTAGTTGTGCATAAAGCCGCAGGGATATTTGACAGTAAAAACTCGAGAATGCAATCGTGAAATCCTTGCAAGTGCAACTTAATAACTGGGAGAGCATGAATCGGTGCTCTTTGGGATATCTACAGTTCACTACTTATAAGTTGAAAAATAAGGGCTTTCATCTTGATTATGAGTTGGAAAGGTGGAGGAACGAGAAAAAAAATCAATGCCTACACTTATCGTGTTACTGTTTTTATATATCTGAACTAATTAAGCTCTTACCTGCAGAATGCTTGTTGTGTAGTTTAAGATGATTAAAAAAAGAGCACAGAATTTCTATATTAAACAAGAAGAATGCATAGTGAATAGGAGTAATTTCTCAAGTGATTCAAGATTCAACATCTGGAAACCAGCACTCATGATTACGTTCAATAATTTCAACTACATTTTTTGTAGAAAAGAAAAATGGCTTCGAATAGAAAAAAAAGGTTTGCATCTGTAACATTAAAGTCACTTGTTCAATACAAGGACAATAAGAAAATTAACAGATAATCAAGAATCAGAAGTCGAAAGACTTTCCTCTGAGAGGAAGCTCAATTTGTTTGGAAATATTAAGTGCTCAAACATTCATCACTTGGACAAGAATAAACCCAGATTGAAGTATCATATGCCTTATGGAACTCTGACCTTAATCCAATATCGAGAAGAGAGAAAATGTTATCCCTTATTAGTCGCAAATAGATTGTATTCTACAAATGGCAGAGAATCGGATTTAGATGCATCCGCAAATGCAAATGGACTATCAAAATGAAAAAAACGAGAAACTCTTATCTTCCGCCAGAGCGCATGGACTACCAAAGTAAAAAAGGAGAAACCCTTATCTTCAGCAGGAGGGATGTCGGAGTTTAGGTTTTCCTCACCTGCTGCTGCATTTGGTGTTTTTGCATAGTTTCCTGTTTCTCTGGAATGCCTTGAGCTTGCAAATACACACGACTAACATCATCGATCACATTGGCATTTTCTTCTGATACTTTTCCTGGGGTGTGAATTCTTCTCCCGTCCAACAAGCAGCTTCTGATAGCCTCACCTCCATCTGATAGCTGCTTTTCATCCATCACAACTTCTTCACATTCACGAACCCCATTATGCAGACGTCGCAAGTCATCTATACTGTCTGATTGTTGTTCTGAATTTGAAGTTGGAAAGGGCTCAAGAACCAGGGACTTCGAAGATGGGACACTGTTGTTGTCCCCGCCTTTCTTTTTTTGTGAGTCCCTTCTAGAAGAAATGTTCCGTGCGACAGAAGTGCGTTTTGTTCTACCAAGGCTATAATTAATATGATCTCCTAGAGTGAACTTCTTGGCAGACCTTGAAGAAGAATAGAAATGATCACCATGATACCTTCTTTGGATTTGTTAATCGTAGTCCGACTTCTAGGAACAACTGTGCATTGCTCCTGAATTGAGCAGTTTGAGGTAGTATCCAGGTCGATCAGATACAGTTGAACTGTTCTTACAGTTACTGCTACCACAGTTTCCATCAGGACTGATTTCCTGCTCATCCTGGACATTGTTCCTTGTTGACTCATTCATTTGCAGCTCATCCTGGATTTGTGGAAATGTAGGCCTGGATGACTTCGATTCAATTGTGTCAGTGGTATCAGGCTCCTCATCGACTATTATTGATTCTTCAATTGTAACCTGGGACACTGAATGCTGCTTAGTTAACGAACTACTGTCTCCGTTTTGTCCATTTTCTTTGATCTCTCTTTTCTTCTGTGCTTCTTTTCTCTCTCTTTGATTCTCCTCCTTCCTTTTCGCTCTTCTTCTTCATTCTTTTCCTTCTCTCCTCATCATCAAGGAGTTTTATCTATTCAAAAGAATTATTTATGACATTTTTTATTTCTCAGAATAATCAAGACTAACTATAAAAACTTGCTAGGACGTTAATACCTGATTTTCCAATGTAAGCATTTCCCTGCTAGAAACTTGAACACATTCTTCAAGCAAGTTTACTGCAAGAGAAACGAAAACACTATGGGCATTCTGGCATGCTACCTCTTCCCTTACAGCCTTATCAACCTGCACGTAAATATGTCACTGTACTATTAGAAGACTTATGCATGACACAACAAGCTGCAATATATATATAGATGAGAACCCGCACAAAACGTTCTCCTAAACATAATCATACATTTTTCTAACACATGTTTGCTAACATGACTAGTTTTATAGACATTAGACTATGAACAGTTCAATGGCCTGGATTGCTTTCCCCATTTTTATTTGATGATAAATTGGGACAGTCATCCTGCAGATATACCTAGTTAACAAAGACACAGACATGATAGTAAATACACCTATCAGTCTACCCATTTAAGTTTTTAGTCTACCTATCACCACCAATTTCATATGTTACAAAAATCCCAAATCTATCTAATAACAACACAACAAACAAAAATCAAAGTAAAATACCCAACAGACTGAACATACTTGTTCCTTGAAAAGACTGTGGCAGCATCCAGAAGAACTTTCCTTATAAATTCAGGAGTCCTTGCATCTTTTCGGCTGTGAGAACATGCTCGATCCAGCCTATTTCCATTCTTATCCAGTAAACTATTATCCTGTAAATAAACTGGAATATTAAATCACGCCGCAAGAAATAGGGAACTAAATTAATTTTATTACCAAAACCAGATATATGACGAGCCTTGTAGAACCTACTTACCACTTTCACAATCTCTTCGCCATGCTTAAATAGGTCCTGAATGCTTTCTCCTTCAGTAATTGAGACAAAACCATCCGCCAACCACTAGCCTGGAATGAACATACTGCTTCTCCATCGATGTATTAGCTTTAACAGTATCATGGGATATCTAAACAGAAAAATAAAATGAATTTGCATCTACTACATAAATGAAAAGGCTATGAAATGCAACTGCATCATCATCAAAAAATTGTGCATGACTGTCAAAGTAATGTTACAACAACAGAAATTTAACTGCTGCTAAATTCTAGAAGCAAGGTTATACCATAAACATCAAAACACACCTTATGATGAAAGGGAAAGCCAGATTCTTTACTTCTGCTCATCAGTTCCTTAAACTCCCGCAAAATATTCTTTCTGCAATTTTTGCAGAACTTCATGTCTTCAATCCTGGCACATTAGCATAATTTAGTTGATAGCAGAAAATCAATAAATCATGATTAGCTAGTATTTCATTTACTTTTGCATTAGATTCCTCTTGTTTTAATTGTATACAAGACTACATATTTTAGATCAATGCACGGACATAAATAGAAACTTCCTCAACCGCCTTATCAATAAGACAAATGAAGAAGGCCTAAATGCAAGAAAAAAAGTGTTATAATATATAAAGATTATAAGCTTTACGTAATCTATGCTTTAGTCAAACCTGAAGTTAATTTTTCAACAAAATCATCTTCTTTAATCTTCAAAATAGACTGTCGAGATTCCTCTCCTTGGGATGACCAAAATTCGACCAATTTCTCAAGAGGAATCCCTACTGTTATGCACTGCACAGGTTTCCCTGATGCAGCTCCTTTCCATCTCCGACCTCCTATACCACAAGCAGCAGGGTAAAGCGATTTGCGCGTACATTCTATTGTATGGGCATTGTCAAACACCTGGTTCAAAGACGGCAATAATAAGTTACCAAACATAAAGAACAAAAGTAAATGATTGATCAATGGACGTAGAGGGTGATTACCTTCTGGATCCCCTTAAAAGAGCTCGACTGAAAGTAGCAATCCAAAAGAGTGAGTGACTCATCCCTAGTTGTGGGTCAGACATCCCCAAGGATGAACGGAAGGATCTTGATCATCACATGAGACAAAACCACCAACAATTTGAGATTCTGGAATTCCCGGTCTGTTGCAAGAAAGATGAGCAACAGCTCCGTCCTGCTTGGAAGACTTCCCATAATTGACAATCCGGGAAAACTCTTCATCCAAAAAATGAAAACATCTGGAACAAAAGAGACCTTACGAACTTGCTTCAGGAATGTTTGTTTATCAACTTTCAAAAGCTCCTGACGCCCATGTCGTGTCAAACCGTTCCAGAACTACATCAACAGAAAAGAATCAATACATTTGATATCAGTCACAACAACATATTAAATGCAACACAAACTGAATACCCAGACTCCAGTTTATCTTGTTCATTCTCGACAAATCAACAAATCAATAAATAACTGGTACTCTTTATAGTAAATACTAATAAAAATTTAATTAAAAATTGCTCCATGAAAAGGACATCATCAGTTCTACACTCCTATAAAAACTACGAGTGTCCCATTTTAATTTATGTTTGATTACAGTTGAAAAAAATAACTTAAAATGTGAGGGAAGTAATATTTATAAAAAACAAAGGTGAAATCCAAACACCGAGGCAATCAAATCACACACACAACACACACATAATTGAAAACAATGTACCTTCGCTCATCAACTATGAACACAACATTTTTGTTCAATCTCGACAAATCAATAATAAATGGTACTCTTTATAATAATACTAATAAAAATTTAACAATGACAAGGACATCATGAGTTCTACACTGTTTATCCCATTTTAATTGATATCAAAAAGATATATAAATCAAGCAATACATATAATTGAAAATAATGTAATTTCACTAACATCAGTTATGGACACAACATTTTTGTTTTATTTCGTACAAATCAATAATAATGGTACTTTTCATAGTAAATACTAATAAAAATTTAATTAAAAATAATTACTCCTTGACAAGGAATCATCAATTTCTACACCCATTAAATTTACTATCATTTTAATTGATGTTTGACTTCTCAACAACGGTTATAAAAAAGTCAATTAAATGGAAATTAGTACTCATACAAAAAAGCTCTCCCGAAATCAAACAACTAAACGTATAAATCAAACCACATACACAAAAACATAACACAAAACACACTCATGATTGAAAACAATGTACCTTCTGAAGCTGATCAAAGCTAACTTTAGTTCTCGACATGGCCTCATTTCTGTGTGTTGATTTCTCCATCTTCGAAACTCTTACTTGTATGATGTATTCACGTTCAATCACTGATCATTAACAAACAAAAAACATGCAGTTGTGATTTATATACTCATGATCTACAAAAATAAGAAATCATACAAATAATCTAATAAGTACATGAAGTTGATTGAAAGATCAAGAAAACAAACATTAAGAACTACGAAAACATAAAACGTACAGATGATACCGCTAATATATGTTGCTTGAAAGTACTCTGTAATATTTGGGCAGTGCCTGCACATACATTTATAGTAGATTTCAAGTTGACTACGAGTGGTGATAAGAAATTATTACCAGCTGTTTTTCAGACCATGGTTTTTTTGGATTTTTTTTTTTACTTTTTTGAATATCTTAGGGATTATTTCATTCATATCATTAATGAAAGATTCACTCATTTTATTTTTCTTTTTTGACTTTTTGAGACCTTTTCAGCTTTTTTGAGGGTATTAATTTGTCTTAGTATTCGCAATAAATAGTGAGAATCCATAATATATGTGACAATTTGGGTTGGTTGGGATAGCAACTAAATTCTACAAATCATAAAGAGGTCAAAAAATTATATATGGAACACATGTGAATTCATTAATTTTGTCTTTGGCATGGATAGTGATGTTATTTACAAGGCAATTGAAGCTTAAATAGTAAATTTTGGAGTTTATCTATCAATTTCCAATATTTATTAGATAAACTATAGGTTTTGAATGTTATGATTGGAGTGATCAATTTAAATTTTCAAATGAATTCTAATATTAATATTTTGAATTTGAAATAAAATTCAAATCCAAATTTATGTTACTTATTTGGTCAAATCCAATCTTCCAAACAAAATCCAGTTCTCAAGTGACTGTATTTTAAGCTCTGATATCTTTGGGAAATGATATCTTTGGTAAATGAAAAAAGTACATGATATTTAGATTTCAATTTAGATGGAGTATCTATGTTTTCTATGTTAGATATTGATTGAAATTAGTAGTATTTTGATCATAGATTTTGAAAGTTTGTAATGATCTTTAATAGATAAGAGTGTTGAATATTATATTATAATTTTAACGAGACTCAATGATGAAGCATGTTGTAAATTTTTTCTTGCTTGTTTTCTTTTATCAAATCTATCTCATATCTTTTAAATGTAATGTCTTATTGGGTTGGGTTATATAAGAAAATTGGATCAAACACATAATTTCGTAAGAATTGGAGAGCTGTTGGTTTGGGCCTTATAGCGAGTCCAGGAACAAAATAAAAATAAAATTGTTTAATGATCCGACTCTGACGAGTGATCAAAGGTTCAATGTCTGATAATCCACAAGCGGCATTCACAAATTATGCCTGGTAATCCCCACTAATCCATTTTTTTTACAAAAGAAATGAACTGATATGCTAAAAAAATCAAACAATTTAAATTCTCAACTGCACTTTTTACCAAAAGGAAGATAAATGAAACAAATGAAACAATCAAGCATCAGAGATTGATAAATTTTCCTATGAGAAGAAGCTTACTGGTTTGGATATGGAGAGGACACATTCCAGACTGAAGTATCAGAGGCCATAGGAACCTTCTCATTCCTAACTTAGAAGATAGGAAATGATATTCCCTTGCAAGACGCGAATAGATTGTATTCTTCAATGAAATATTTTGTATTGCATGTGAGATTACCTTTACTATCTTGGTTAGTCTTGTTTAAAGAAAGACCTCCAACAGCATACTCTGGCAGAGAATCTGATTTATATGCATCAGCAAGAGCAAATGGACTGCCAAAATGGAAAAGGGAGAAACCCTTGTCATTAGCTTGTGATGTGTCGATGTTTAAGTTTTTCTCGATTGATGCATTTGCTTGTGTTTGCGTAAATTCCTTCTTTGCTTGAACATCCTCTGCAGGCTATGGAGGGTAATGCAGCTAGATGGATGCAATGAGCTTTCGGTGTGACAGAAGTGCGTTTTGCTCTACCACAGCTATAATTAATGTGATACTCCTAGAGTGAACTTACTTGGCAAGACTTGAAGAAGTATCGAAATGATCACATGATACCTTTTCCTAGAGTGAACTTATTTTCTTCAATAAATAAATAAAGGGTACTCTTCATAATAAATACTAATAAAAATTTAATTAAAAATACTCCATGATAAGGACATCATCAATTCTACCCCATAAATTTACTCTCATTTTAACTGATGTTTGACTTCTCAATAGTTATAAAAAAGTCAATTAAAATGGAACTTAGTATTTATAAAAGAAACCCTCCTGAAATCAAACAACTAAGCATAGAAATCAAACCACATACACAGCAACATAACACAAAACACACTCATGATTGAAAATAATGTACCTTCTGAAGTTGATCAAAGCTAACTTTAGTTGTCAACATGGCCTCATTTCTGTGTGTTGATTTCTCCATCTTCGAAACTCTTCCTTGTACGATGTATTCACGTTCAATCACTGATCATTAACAAACAAAAAATGCAGTTGTGATGTATATACTCATGATCTCCAAAAATAAGAAATCATTCAAATAATCTAATAAGTACATGAAGTTGATTGAAAGATCAAGAAAACAAACATTAAGAACTACAAAAACATAAAACTAACGGATGATACCGCTAATATGTCTGTGTAGCAACTAACAAGTGCTTGAAAGTACTCTATAATATTTGAGCAGTGCCTGCACATACATTTATAGTAGATTTCAAGTTTACTATGTGTGGTGATAAGAAATTGTTATTCCCAGTGGACTAACAATGAGATTTACAGAAGGGGGGTTGAATGTAAATCTCAAAACTTTTTCAAGTTTTGAGCAGTTTGTAAGGCTAAGTGTTTGAGTGATCAAATGTGTGTGAATTGCTTGGAGCTGATGCAGACAGATATATATTCAAACACAAATGTAATAAACACAAAGAACTTAAAAACTTTTCTGGTGGATTTGTTGTTCCACCAGAGATGTGTTATTTCAGAAAATCTGTGATTTAAAATTAATCACAGCTGCTTCCTAGTACAAACTAGATGATTTTCTCTCTTGATATTTCTAAACAGCTCAGGGAAAAATTCATCCTAATTACTAGCTACTACTTGGTTTATATATCACCAAGTTTACAAGTAAAGACAAAGATAAAGTACAATGAAAATAGTTCTTCACTTGTTTCTATTCCATTTTTATCCAGTGTAATATGGAATTATCTGTTGACTTTCCATTTTGAACCAGACTAAAAACGGCTTTTCTTTGCTGTTCCTGAAATAGGCTACCACATCTCTGTCAATCCATGTGCCTCTGTCAGCTTTGTTAACTGTCACTATCAACTGCTATGATACTGAGCATCCGTTGAAGCTTTCATCCGTTGATGGCTTTATCCGTTGATGCTCTAGCAGTTGAAGCTTTATCCGTTGAAGCACTTATCCGTTGATGGATATTTATCCGTTGAAGCATTAGAGACAACCGTTGAAGCTTTGTTTCTTATCCGTTGAAGGTCTTCAATATCCGTTGACACTTCTTCACTTATACAAAATTACAAGGCATGAAATATTTACAATTAGCCCTCCTATTTGTACATCCATTAGTAGTCAACATGACTGATTATTTCCTAACAACATCTAAGAATTACAACTTGAAACTAGAGAGTGAAATGTGCTACAATACCAAACTTATTGCTAAGTAAGGCTACTCCTTCAACGGATAGCCAAGATGGTCTTATCCGTTGAGGCTACAAACACTAGATTTCTACTTAAGTGTTTTACTTAACTTATCATCAAACTAATACACATATTCCTAACAATCTCCCCCTATTTATGTCTACTAGAACTGTAGGCATAAATTTGGGTTTAGCTTGATGATAACAAAACACTTAACAATATATAAACTGTAACATAGCAGAAATTCAAAAGTGCTACAAAAATGTATATGCTGAGATGAGATTGAAGAAATACATTGTTTCCAAGGGTGTTCCTTTAGCCTGAGCAAATTACTTTCTTTTCCTTTGATCCCTGGTTTTCTTTCCTAGCCTCCTGTCATTCTCCTCTATTTGAAGTTGAAGTTGTCTGTAGAATTCAGCTTCATCTTCTTCATTATATCTAACTTAGATTGCATATCTTTGAGAGTTTCATTACTGGCAATCTTTAGCTGATCTTCAATTCTGAAAAATCTTCTGATTCCTTTGTTGTCTCTGAACTCCATCAACCAATGAGGTGATTTGTGAATTGTAATACCTCTCTCTTGAATGAGTAAAGTTCTAGGCAAGGCATTGGGCTCCCTCCAAGTTTTCCTGATGTTGGCAATCTTGTTGAGAATCTCAGTCCTGGCAGTCCTGGTAAAGCCAGAATCCTTTTGTATGGCTGAGTAGACTCTAATCAAGGTAGAGGTAGCCTTCATTCAGATTCTGTGAAGAGGCAATGTTCTTTCCCCAGCTCCTTTGTATTTGAACACTAATCTTTCTGGGAGCTGTCTGTAGCGCAGCTATTCCCCTTACATCCTCCAGCTCATCCAGATAGAGTTCAATGTCTGAAGTTCTTTTATGTCAAAGATGTGAACATAATCATCTTTAGAGGTTTTGAGGTTTAGGCTTAGGCTTCTGTGTGAATTTGATTGAGGCTTTAGAGGTTGTTGATTTGATTCTTCTTTTCTGCTTCTTTGATGGTGGAGAAGAAGTTAGGAAGGTGGGCAATTTGATGGTGTCCCAATCAATTGGTTTCCTCCTTGGGAATGATTGTTCACCATGAACATTCATTAAGGGGTCAGGTACATTGGTTCAGGAATAGAGGGTATTGGGTTTGGATATTGATTGGGTATCTTCAGTCTTCTCTACCTTCTTTCTCTTTGCATTGACCGGCTTCGTTCTTTCTTTTCCCCTTTCTGCCATTCTTCCTTACTTCTTTCCTCCATCTCAGTACCAACTATGTCCCCCATAGCTTCATCTTCACCTTTGTCTTCAATTTCTTTTTGTTCTTCAGCCTGACTTGACTTTAGCTGTTTTTCAAACCTTGCTTGTGCTCTTTTGTCAGCCTTTAGCTGTTTGGCTTCTTATATCATGGTGGGAGGTTAAATGGGCACCACGAACTCAATATGTTGGTGGTCGAGTGACACTGTACTATTTTGAATCCGACGGGGAATTGACTTATGATAACTAGTTGGTAACCCGCTGCGAAGCATGGGCCCGTAATAAACATAATAATATCACATTATATTTGCATAAAACTGAAACTCATAATCTGTGCAAAATACAAATCTAAATATAATAGATAAAATGTTGTTAAAATATGTAGTTAAAAAAATCGAAGTTAAGTGTAAATTTAAAATTTTAATGTATAGTTCTAGTTATGCATGCACCTAATTATTTACTTATACAAATCTGACATTTTAACTTACTAATACGATTATTTTAAAGTAAACCGACGCTTGAATGTTCTGTAACAAATAAAAATTAAAGGAAAATAAAATTTATAGAGAGTATAAGTTAATTTTCGTCAGTTGAGATTTTAATTACATAAAGCTTAAAAATAGTTGTATAATTTTTTAGTGAGTACCAAGATTTGGGACCTAAACATGTTTCGCTTATTAGTATAAGTAGATAGTTGGTACTTCCCTCCGTCCCAAAAAACATCTCATGTTTTGACTTTTTACACTATTCATGATAAGCGATTGACTACTAATTTACATCTAATCTATAAGATCAAATACAGTCATGAGTGATCTTGTTGGATTCATATTTATGAGTACTTTAATACAATGAAATTTTTATATTTAATACTAATACGAAACTAAAGATATTAACAATCAAAAGTGTGCATTGGCAAACGTGTCCAACACAAAAAGGAAAAATATTCAGGGACATAAGGAGTTGTTGATAACCCGTGCGAAACACGGGCTCGAGACTAAAGATATCGAATTAATATTTGTAGTTCATAATCTGTGCGGAAACACGAATTAAAATTATTATATTAATATCAAATATGAAATTGGTACTTGCAAAAATAGTTATATGGTTAAAAAGAATCAAATCAATTATGAAATTTTCCACTATAATTCTAGTTTTGCATTTTTTTTACTTGATATAAAAATCTAACATATCAGTTTTATTTTTGTGAAACGAATTGTATCACTATCTTACACACCAAATATCTGTTCTAATCACATAACAATCCTAATGTACATAACAATAATAACACAAAAACAATCAAATCACAATCCTAAAACTCATAACTTCTAATCACATAAACAAGCGACCCTAACATTCTTACTTCTATCCTATATGATCTTCCTATCTTATCTTAACCCTAATGTTCTTATTTTCTAGGGTCAAAACCTAAGTTCTGATGCCAACTATAACACCCTCCAAATCCGGGGTATAGATTTTGGACATTATTAATACTAACTACAAACTAAACCTGTACAAGCGGAATATAATATATTAATTACCCCGAACTACTGCTACTCAGGATATTTTAAGGTTAAGAGTTGAAAACAAGAACGATACACTAACTTTATTACAACCCCACATAAAAATAATCTGTCTCAAGAACTCTCTTTGTTACAAACTTTATCCTATCTACATTCTCACCACCCAACTTTTATTCAAACCAACACTACTATATATCCTGTTACACCTGATCTGGTAACTCAAAGCTCTCTTCTGGGATAGGGATGAACACTCTTGGTGGGTCCCGCTACTTGACTCGCTTCTTGACTATGCGGGTTCTGATGGGTTTCATTCTCTACCTAAACTGTAAAACAATAGGAATAACAATAAGAGGGGATGAGCCAAAATTGCTCAACAAGCCTGCAACAATATAGATAGTATAAAGAGAGAAGAATAAATGAAACGATAATCTAATGGTTTGAACAACCATTTGTATCTGTATAGAATAATAATTTACCAACACTGGCGAGTGCCAAATGAACAAGACTGGAAATAAGAACTAACTATGCACTATACCCTGCTGATCAGTCAGGATACAGTGCGGATCTATACCCAACTGCATAGACCCAACCAACATAGGGAGTACTCAGGCAACTACGGCCTATTAATTAATGGTCTGGGTAAAACCCAGCCCGTATCGTAACCATCCAGTCCAAATCTTAGCATCCGGAACAATCAGAATGCTTTTGATGTATCCCAACATCAGGATATATCAGAGTATATATAACAGGATAAAAGTATTGGAATATGAATAGAGGATTCAATAAATTGGGAGAAATCAAGAATCGAAATGAAATAGAAACAAGAATCAATAATTGTGTAACAGTGTATATGAACAAGAATTATCAAAGTGTAACTGATATGGAAAATGGGATATAATTCACTATTCTGGATTTAGAATAGGGGAAAAACTTGTATGGCGCGTACTTAACCCGGTTCAACTCACCGCCTTCGGTCTCCTGCTTGATCTGCTTTGCTGATACTGAATCAATCATAGAAAGATAGTCGTTTAGATAACTTACTATATACGCGTATCTCGAATTGATACCATGTAACCCTATCAATCTACCCATAGCGTTTCTAACTGACTCGCATATATGCACGTATAATTAGATAGCACATAAGGTTCATATAATCATTTAAAGCACATAGCACATAAAGCAAATAATTGATTTTTTGGACTCATAAATACTTTTAAAATCGATACTAGACTTATACCTGTATTAACTAACCCTATTGGATTTTATTATAATTTTTTAGAATTTATTTGACTCTATTATACCCCTATTAGGGCCTATAAACAATTAACTAACACAAGACCACTCTCTTTCGAAGAAATTATGATTTACAATTATTTTTATTGGATTTGTTCATTTTTCTGAGTCTAGCGGTCTTCGTTTCGCTCAAATCGTACTAACGGTTTAATTATTATGAATTAAACAAGATTTAATTAATTAATAATTAACTATAAATAATTAATTATAATTAAATAATCCTTAATTATATTTTTAAATAATTAATTAATAATTATTGTATTTTAAAATAATTAATCCCTAATTATTAGGATTAATTACACTTATTTATAAATTATTATTACTTACTCGATTAGATCGATTATTTACAAATAATCAATCGATACAATTAACTGATACGCTATTTATCGAATAAATAATTATTACTCGCACCATAATCTAACTCAACGATTAACTACTCGTATAAATACGAGCTACACGCATTCCTCGTATAACTATCGAACTATTATTGTTATTATTATAACTTATACGATTAATTAATTAATTAATTATCTGTATTTAATTATTCGATACGAATAATCATTACGACACTCTTCGAATAAATAAATTATCGCTCGAATAATAATTCTAATTAAAGAATCCATACTCGTATAGATACGAGTTACTCGCAATATTCAACTAATTAACGAATTATTATTCATATTATTCAATTATTTTTAATCCTATTTATTAATTAATTACCTAATTATTAATTAATTAATAACTAATAAATAATTAGATAAATAATTAAATATTTAATTAAATAACTAATTTCGAATTTCTAAATTAATAAAATAATTCAGAAATTAATTATAATAATTTTCAGAATTTAAATCTAATTTTTATTAGATTTTTAGAATTTATTAAAAACTGATTTGATTTTGTAAAATATAATTAAATACTAAATTAATCAGAAACAGGAAATAGGAAACAGGTTGGGGCTTTTGAGGATCAAACCCGGGTCGAAACCGGGTCGACCTCGGGTCACCAAGAACACGTCGCCGGCAACGATGCCGGGGGCTTTCCGTGCGAACGAACCACGGCTGAACACGGCGATATCAACCCCGTTTCTTCACCGTTTCTGTTCCACAGCAACACAGACACCTCCTCCTGTCGTCCTCTGTCCTCCTTCATCGATCTACATCCGGAAAACTCAAGAACAGCCGCCGCGACGACGGTTCTCCGGCGACGCCAAAAACGAAGCCAAACTCGATGTAACCGGTACGGTTCGATTGCAAAAACGACGATCTACTCATTCCCATCAACAAAAAACATCAAATAATCAACCAAATAAAAACTCCCAATTCGAGTATAAATCCGAAAATCACGAAATTAAAATCAGAAATCAGACAACAAAACTGATTACATAATCGAAAACTACGATCAATAAGCTTCAAAACGGATACTTACATGATCGATTTGGTTAACAGAATCACCGTCAAAATCCGATTTGATTCTCTGCTTGTTCTTCACCAACACAAACCCTAATTCCTAATTTTCTGAATTTTTATGATTAATTATTAATTAATTAATAAAAATTAGGCTATTTACATTATGGAAAATAATACCCCTAAATAAAATTCAGGGGCTAATTACACATCTAATAAAAATATTTGGCCCCAATTTTTATAATTTTTGTGTATTAATAATGAATTTTTAAATATCTAATAAATACAAAATAAATGTTAAAAAATCCCAAAAATTATGAATATTACAAAAATGCAAAGAAAAATGATGTATGATAATTTCATGATCATATAAAATAAAAATATGATTTTTGTGGGGTTTTTGGTACCCGAAGTGGTCCGGAAAAGTCATTTTTCGAGAAAAAGGTAAATTTGTAAAACGTCTAGGGGTTCAGAATAGCGATATGGTATAGGTCATTTTTGGCAAAATAGGGCCACTGATTTTGTTTGAAATGCGGGCTTTTAAAACAATGTTTGAGTTGTACGGGTTTTGATATAAAATATGTAACTTACTATAAAACACTCAATAAATATCCAAAACACGTTCATATCAAAACAGACAACACGTAGCACATAGTAATTAGGGTTTTACGACTCAACACATTTAATCACATAATAATACACATAATTTATCTTTATTATAATATAATACAAGCGCAATTTCTCGGTCGTTACACATTTGTTATTACTTAATTATTTTAAAAATAATATTATCCAATTTAAAAGTAAAGTGACACTAGGATTAACACTAACTAATAGAAAATAAAGTTTACAGAGAATAGAAGTCAATTCGTGTTAATAGTTTACTTTGCAGTTAGTAGTTTTTCAAAATAAAAGTAAATATATGTTATTTTACTTAATTTAACGTAACTTAATAAATTTTTAATATAATTTATAGATAAATAAAGTTTACAGATAATATAAATCAATTCGTGTTAGTAATTTACTTAGTAGTTTGCAAAGAAAATAAAATTTACAAAGAATCGAAGTCGATTTGTGTTAAAAACAAAGTTTATAGAGAATAGAATTTAACTTATGTGAGGTAGTGGACTATTTTGTATGTACTATAGAATCCTACTAAGATTTGGAAAATGGTCTAGTTCTAATGAGATGTCAAACTGATATAGAGGATATGATAGGGCTTGATCGGATAAATAATAACAAGATAGATGTTTATGTCAAGCATTGTGATGAAACCAATTTGGACTCGTTTGAAGATCATAATTTATTTCAAAGGATTGAAGGAGATGGAAGTAATGATGTTGGGGAGTGGAGTGATGAACTTGATGACTATAATTTTGATGATTCTGACTATTCTATGACTGATGATGACATGGTTTTTGCTAACAATGTTGATGAGGGGGTGGAATGGGTAGGTAGAATCAGAGAAGACCTAGGACTAGGTAAGGAAGTGGGAGATGAAAGTGAAGGGGAAAAACATGAAAGTGACTGTGATGACTTAGATAGTTTGCCAGACAATGACTTGGAGGATGAATTTGATGCCCTTAAGAGAAGGCAATCATTTCCATTGTTCAAAGTTAGTGACAATATAAAGTGGACAGTTGGGACCATTTTCACAGATCATTATCAATGCAGAGAGGCCATAATGAAGCATTCCTACACTGAGGGGAGGGTAGTGAAGTTTGTGAAGAGTGATATAACTAGGGTTAGAGCTGTGTGCAAGGATCCATGTCCCTGGTTCATTTATGCAGGATTAAATTTTGACAAGTACATCCAAATAAAGACTGTGGGATGAGGTACATATTGGTCATTTACTAATGTTTTAATGTATATTTTACTGTTGGTGACTATAGTTGCAGAGCCTATAACTTATGCTTTTATTGCTTGTGCCTTTACAGACCACACATGTGTGAGAGAGCAAAGAGGTTTGCCCCTTATTAACTCTGGTTTTCTAGCAAGGAAATATCTGCCAGAATTCAGGATAAATCCAACTTGGCCTATCAAATCTTTTCACAAGAGTGCCTTGAAGGATTTGCAAATTGATTTTCCGGCTCATATTCTCAGAAAAGCAAGAAGGAAATGCATAAGACCATCAATGGCATACATGAGGAGCAATATGAGAAACTGTGGGATTACAAGACAGAGCTCTTGAAAAGAAATCCCAACTCTACAGTTGAGATTGACATTGAACCAGGTGTGACATGTCTTCTATTTTCTATTATATTCTCAGATCTGTTTTTCTTTTGTGCTAAATTATGTTTAAATGGTATTTGTTGCAGGAAATGTTGGTCAATTTAGGAGGATCTACATCTTCCTTGGTGGATTAAAACATGGATTCAAGCTAGGGTGCAGGAAGGTGATTGGATTAGATGGATGCCATATTAAAACAGTGTATAAAAGTCAGTTATTATGTGTAGTTGGCATTGATCCTAATAGCTGTATGTTCCCTTTAGCATATGCAGTAGTAGAAGCTGAGAGGTTAGAAACATGGAGGTGATTTCTTGCTTTACTAGTTCAGGACTTTGACATTAGGTCTGGGGATGGGTGGACTTTTATTGATAGGAAAAAAAGGGCTATTAAATGTGATAGAAGAAATGATACCATTGACTGAGCAGAGATATTATGTTATGCATATGCATAATAACTTCAAGCAAAAATATGGGGTAGGTCACTTAAGGAGAAGTTATGGAGTTGTGCTAGGGAAAGTAATGTAGAGTCCATTCAGAATGCCATGAACATTGTCAAAGAGGAAAATGTAGGAGCTTGGCAATGGCTAACAAATGTACCTTTCCATCACTGGACAAGGTCTCATTTTAAGTTGTAGCAAGAAGCTCAGATATTGGATGACTTAGTCCCTCAGAAAGTTGCTGAAGAGGAAAGAAGAAATGTGATAAAAGCTGAAATGGGCTTAAAGATTGAGGCATAGAAAACATCCAGAGCTGCTAGGGCTCCCTCTCCACTTGATGTGAGAAGAAGTAACATATTGTATATCAAAACAACTTTTAGAAAGTTCAAAAATACAAGTGATACTCCTGTATGTCTTGATAATGATGATGATGATGATGGTGACACAATGATGGCAGATGGACCAAACTCTGGAGAGTTACACAATACATACACATGCCCAATGAAGATGGGGAAACAAATGCCACCACCTGTGAAGCAATTCAAGACCCACCTTTCCTATCTCATGGGAAAAAATGTCATAACTCCAGGGGTTTTGAGAGCTGCTATTGAGGTAACAAGCAAGAATTTGAGGAATGATGCCAAGGTAAAACAATCAAGAAAAGGGAAGGACAAGGACACTTGAAGAATGCTCTTTTGTTTATGTTTATCTAGTTCAATTTCAGACATTAATCAGTGCTTTTGTTATGATGTGTTGCAAAACTGAACTGCAGCTTTTGATTTCACTTTGGTATGCTTAATTTAAGTTTGAAACTTTGATATGGGCTTAAATTTTCTTGTCATTCATTAATACTTGCATTTCATGCATCTGTAGTACACAGGTAAGAAATTTAACATAATTAAACTAGTTCATTTTGTCTCTTCACAACAACCTCCCCATCATTCTTATCATCAGTACAAAGATTAACAACATGAACACAGTAACATAAACAAATATTTTCTTTTGAGGTGCTTGAAAATATAAAGATTCAACTGTATGCTAAGATTGCTAGCCCACACTTGTCAATGTGCTATCAACACTTTGTTACAGTGTTCTTCTACATTTTGTCTTCTATAGTACCTGGCCTTTGTGTTTTCTCTGCAACAGAAATCACATAATTTCTTAATGACACAAATAAGATGCGAAATTGTTTGATCATAAGTAGACCCCCAACTATAATGCTCATTGTGTAGTTTAAGACGATTGAACAAAGCACACAGAATTCATCCGAGACCTTATCAAGTTGGAATCATGATTTTTATATTAAACAAGAAGAATGCATAGTGAATAGAAGTAATTTGTCAATTGATTCAAGATATAAACATCTGGAAGCAGCACACACAATTAAGGATAAATATTTCAACTACAATAATTCTAAAAAATATTGGCCTCAAATAGAAAAAAAAAAGTTTGCATTTTAAACATTTAAAGTCACTTGTTTTATACAAAGATAATAAGTTAAGAAAACATATCAATATCAAGTAAGTATCAGAAGTTGATAGATTTTCCTCAGAGAGGAAGCTTATTGTTTACATTCATCACTTGGAAACGCAACCAGAATACTGAAGTATCATAGGCCTTGTGGAACCCTCTTGATCCTATTTGAGAAGATAGAAAATTTTATCCCCTTATTAGTCGCAAATAGATTTTATCCTTTAAAGGAATCTCTCTTATTGCTTGAAAGTTCCCCTTCATTATGATGGATAAACTTGACCTCAGAATTACCTCCAACAGAATCCTATGATGGCAAAGAATCTGATTTAGATGCATCCGCAAGAGCAAATGGACTACCAGAATGGAAAAAGAGAAACCCTAATCTTCAGCCAGTGAGATGTCGGAGTTTAGGTTTTCCTTACCTGCTGCTGCATTTGGTTGTTTTAACTCAGGTTCCTGCTTCTCTGGAATGCCTTGAGCTTGCAAATACATAAGACAAAAATCAAGGTTTCCGTTTGCCATTAATTTATTTTGATACTTTTCCTGCAGTGTGAATTCTTCTGCCAAACAAGCAGCTTCTGATAGGCTCACCTCCATTTGCTCTTTGCTTGTTATCCATCACAACTTCTTCACATTCACTAACCATCTTCACATTCAGAAATGGAATTCTTAAATTCCATTTCTGTAGGCATAGCTGGGCATCTGTACCATCTGCATATTCTGAACTCTGACATGTTTCTTTATTAAGTTGGAATCTATTATGGCCATTATTTCATACCAATACTATATCCTTCATACCACAATAATTTGATAAATAAACCCCGGTTTATTGCTAATATCAACTAAAAAACTTGAAATAGAATTTTTCAGTTAAACTTGAAAAACAAATTGATGGCTATTGTAAACCCTATTTCTGTCCAAAATAAAATATTGTGTAGAGCAGTGTAACTGCAAAGTTTCAGTATTTCCGTTAATTTCTCCAGAACTATTACATTTCTATTTCATGTTTCCGATAAGTTTTCCTGCAATACCTTGACAATAGAGCAATGTCAATGGTCCTAAATTAATCCCAAAATTTTCTCAAATCATTTTTTTATTGAGAGCTCTGGAATTACTCAGGACAACAGCTATGCTTTTAAATTTTAAACATGTATTGAACCACAACCTTCGCATTCTATTTATAGCTTTTTGAAAACTTGATACATAAACATAGAAAAAACCTTTCCATCATAGAGGAAAGGGGTGCCTTTCACATGTTTTTTGGCCGTATTTCCTCCATCTAAATCCATCATCCATGGTATCGATATCAGTCCTGGTGAGTAAAGCAAATTCTCTTTTTTCTTTCAGGTGCTCATATTTTTGGGCTTGAACCTGCAAATCAACATACCCCAAAGACGACGACATTCATTAAACAAAAATTCATCGAGCCACATGTACTAATCATCAACTTCTATTTACTCGGAAAAAATTAGTTGGGTAAAGAACCAAAAAAATTCTCGTTTGTAGATTCAATAAATTACCAGACATGTACAGAGCTCTACAAAGTAAGATTCTGAGTAACATGTCCGTTAATCAAATCCAGCTTTAAATTTGTAAATACCTGAACAAGAAAAAAAACTTATATACAGTTAAATAAACTTACAGATTCTTGTTGCTGTCCTGGACCTTCTCCTCTTCTCGGCCTTTCCCAATCCGTTTAGTGATCTGATCCTGTGTCACTATTTTATTGGAAGAAGAAGAAGAATTCATGGAGGCACCATCAGGAGTTGCCTTAATAATCTGCGATGTGACTCCTAGTGCTGGTGGATCTGGTACAAAAGGTTCCGGTACAAAATTCGACCAATTTTTCAAGAGGAATCCCTACAGTATGGACTGCACAGGTTTCCCTTGACGCAGCTCCTTTCCATCTCCGTCCTCCTACACCACAAGCAGCAGGGTAAAGCGATTTGCGTTTACTTTCTATTGTGTGGGCATTGTCAAACACCTGATACAAAGACGGCAATTATAAGTTTACAAACATAAAGAACAAAAGTAAATGACTGATCAACGGACGTAGAGTGTGATTACCTTCTGGATCCCCTTAAAAGAGCTCGACTGAATGTAGCAATCCAAAAGAGTGAGGGACTCATCCCTAGTTGTGGTCAGACATCCCCAAGGATGAACGGAAGGATCATGATCATCAAATTGAGACAAACCACCAACAATTTGAGATTCTTGAATTCCCGGTCTGTTACAAGAAAGATGAGCAACAGCTGCGTCCTGCTTGGAAGACTTCCCATACTTGAAGATCCCGGAAAACTCTTCATCCAAAAAACGAAAACATCTGGGACAAAAGATGACCTTGCGAACTTGCTTCAGGAATGTTTGTTTATCAACTTTCAAAAGCTCCTGACGCCCATGTCGTGGCAAACCGTTCCAGAACTACAACAGAAAAGAATCAATACATTTGATATCAGTCACAACACCATATTAAATGTAACACAAACTGAATACTCAGACTCCAGTTTATCTTGTTCAATCTCGACAAATTAACAAATCAATAAATAACTGGTACTCTTTATAGTTTATAGTTTATCTTGTGTAGGATATCATCAGTCCTACACTGCTATAAAAACTACCAGTGTCCCATTTTAATTTATGTTTGATTTACAGTTGATAAAAAAATAACTTAAAATGAAACGGAAGTAATATTTACAAAAAAACAGACGCTATTGAAATCAAACATCTAGGCATATAAATCAAATCACACACACAACACACACATAATTGAAAACAATGTACCTTCGCTACATCAACTATGAACACAACATTTTTGTTCAATCTTGACAAATCAATAAATAAATGGTACTCTTCATAATAAATACTAATAAAAATTTAACAATGGCAAGGACATCATAAGTTCTATACTATTTATCCCATTTTAATTGATATTTGACTTTTCAAAACTGAAATCAAAAAAGAAACTAGGCATGTAAATCAAGCCACACACATAATTGAAAACAATGTAACTTCACTAACATCAGTTATGGACACAGTATTTTTGTTTAATTTCGACAAATCAATAAATAAATAGTACTCTTCATAGTAAATACTAATAAAAATTTAATTTAAAATTACTCCATGATAAGGATATTATCAATTCTACACTCATAAAATTTACCCTCATTTTAACTGATGTTTGACTTCTCAACACGTTAATAAAAAGTCAATTAAAATGAAACGGAGTTAGCATTCATAAAAAAAAGCTCTCCTGAAATCAAACGACTAAGCATATAAATCAAACCACATACACAGCAACATAACAAAAAACACACTCATGATTGAAAATAATGTACCTTCTGAAGTTGATCAAAGCTAACTTTAGTTGTCAACATGGCCTCATTTCTGTGTGTTGATTTCTCCATCTTCGAAACTCTTCCTTGTACGATGTATTCACGTTCAATCACTGATCATTAACAAACAAAAAACATGCAGTTGTGATGTATATACTCATGATCTCCAAAAATAAGAAATCATACAAATAATCTAATAAGTACATGAAGCTGATTGAAAGATCAAGAAAACAAACATTAAGAACTACAAAAACATAAAACTAACGGATGATACCGCTAATATATGTCTGTGTAGCAACTAACAAGTGCTTGAAAGTACTCTGTAATATTTGAGCAGTGCCTGCACATACATTTATAGTAGATTTCAAGTTTACTATGTGTGGTGATAAGAAATTATTACCAGTTGTTTTCAGACCATGGTTTTTTTTGATTTTTTGATTTACTTTTTAATATCTTAGGATTATTTCATTCATATCATTAATGAAATATTCACTCATTTTATTTTCCTTTTTGACTTTTTGAGACCTTTTCTTCACTACAAGAAATATGGCCATTTGTGACGGAAAATTTGCGACGGAAAAAAAGTGTGCGCCTAACTTACGACGGAAAAAAGTAAAACATCGTAAATATTTATGACGATGTCTACAAAGAACAAAGACATCACAAAAACACGGGATGATGTCAATACCTCTTTTAACATCAGTGGCAAAGTTAACCGATGTCTAATGTGTGATGTCTATTGACATTATTCTTGTAGTGACTCACAACTAGGTTCAATTATTTCAACTACTTTAATTCTGATAAAAAATGGCCTCAAATAGAAAAAAAATAAATAAAGGTTTGCATTTATAACATTTGAAGTCACTTGTTCAATGCAAGGATAATAAGTAAAGAAAATCAACAGATAAATTGAGTAAGAATCAGAAGTCGAAAGACTTTCCTCAGAGAAAGCTCATTGTGTTTGGAAATACCAAGTGCTCAAACATTCATCACTTGGACAAGAATAAAACCAGATTTGAAGTATCATAGGCCTTATGAATTATAAAAACCCTGACCTTGATCCTATTTCGAGGAGATAGGAAATGTTATCCCCTTGTTAGTCGCATATTGATTGTATTCTTCAAAGAAATACCAAGTACGTGCTCAAACAGTCATCACATTGGACAAGAAAAAAGCAGATTGAAGTTTCATACGCCTTATGGAACCCTGACCTTGATCCTACTTCGAGAAGATTGAAAATGTTATCCCCTTGTTAGTCGCAATAGATTGTATCCTTCAAAGGAATCTCTCTTATTGCTTGTGAGATCCCCTTAATTATGATGGATAAACTTGACTAAAGAATTTTCTCCAACAGAATCCTTTGATGGCAGAGAATCTGATTAAGATGCCTCTGCAAGAGCAAATGGACTACCAAAATAAAGAAAGGAGAACTTGCTGCTGGATTTGATTATTTTTGCATAGGTTCCTGTTTCTCCAGAATGTCTTGAGCTTGCAAATTCTTCTCCCTTCTAACAAACAGATTCTGATAGGCTCACCTCCATTTGCTATTTTCTTGTTATCCATCACAACTTCTTCACATTCACGAACCCCAGTCTGTAGGCGTAGTGGGGCATCTGTACCGTCTGCATATTCTGAACTCTGACATGTTTCTTTATTAAGATGGAATCTTTAGTGGCCATTATTTCCCGTTCCTACAATAAGGCACTTACATCATAACAATAGTATATCCTTCATACCACAATTGTTTTATAAATAAACACTAGTTTATTGCTAATATCAACTAAAAAACTTGAAATAGAATTTTTCAGTTAAACTTGAAAAATAAATTGATGGCTATTGTAAACGGTAAACCCTATTTCTGTCCAAAATAAAATATTGTGTAGAACAGTGTATCTGCAAAGTTTCAGTATATCCGTTAATTTCTCCAGAACTATTACATTCCTATTTCATGCTTCCGATAAGTTTTCCTGCAAGACCTTGACAAAAGAGTAATGTCAGTGGTCCTAAATTGATCCCAAAAATTTTCTCAAATTGTTTTTTATTGAGAGCTCTTGGAATACTCAGGACAACAGCTGTGCTTTTAAATTTTAAACATGTATTGAACCACAACCTTCTTATTCTATTTATAGCTTTTTGAAAACTTGATACATAAACATAGAAAAAACCTTTCTTACAAACATGAAGTAGAATAAATTGACAGTTTTACAGTATCCTGGACAATTTATCAGCTGTTCGAGGATTCGTGCAGAAACTGACAATGCAATGTGAAGTAGGATTAACCGGGATTAATCTCAATAGTATTAACACATCATCCTCAAATCAAACATGTAGATGCTGTGTTCTTTTCTTTTTCTTAGCTAGTTGTGCATAAAGCCGCAGGGATATTTGACAGTAAAAAACTCGAGAATGCAATCGTGAAATCCTTGCAAGTGCAGCTTAATAACTGGGAGAGCATGAATCGGTGCTCTTTGGGATATCTTACAGTTCACTACTTATAAGTTGAAAAATAAAGGGCTTTCATCTTGATTATGAGTTGGAAAGGTGGAGGAACGAGAAAAAAAATCAATGCCTACACTTTATCGTGTTACTGTTTTTATATATCTGAACTAATTAAGCTCTTACCTGCAGAATGCTTGTTGTGTAGTTTAAGATGATTAAAAAAAGAGCACAGAATTTCTATATTAAACAAGAAGAATGCATAGTGAATAGGAGTAATTTCTCAAGTGATTCAAGATTCAAACATCTGGAAACCAGCACTCATGATTACGTTCAATAATTTCAACTACATTTTTTGTAGAAAAGAAAAATGGCTTCGAATAGAAAAAAAAAGGTTTGCATCTGTAACATTAAAGTCACTTGTTCAATACAAGGACAATAAGAAAATTAACAGATAAATCAAGAATCAGAAGTCGAAAGACTTTCCTCTGAGAGGAAGCTCAATTTGTTTGGAAATATTAAGTGCTCAAACATTCATCACTTGGACAAGAATAAACCCAGATTGAAGTATCATATGCCTTATGGAACTCTGACCTTAATCCAATATCGAGAAGAGAGAAAATGTTATCCCCTTATTAGTCGCAAATAGATTGTATTCTTCAAATGGCAGAGAATCGGATTTAGATGCATCCGCAAATGCAAATGGACTATCAAAATGAAAAAACGAGAAACCCTTATCTTCCGCCAGAGCGCATGGACTACCAAAGTAAAAAAAGGAGAAACCCTTATCTTCAGCAGGAGGGATGTCGGAGTTTAGGTTTTCCTCACCTGCTGCTGCATTTGGTTGTTTTTGCATAGTTTCCTGTTTCTCTGGAATGCCTTGAGCTTGCAAATACACACGACTAACATCATCGATCACATTGGCATTTTCTTCTGATACTTTTCCTGGGGTGTGAATTCTTCTCCCGTCCAACAAGCAGCTTCTGATAGCCTCACCTCCATCTGATAGCTGCTTTTCATCCATCACAACTTCTTCACATTCACGAACCCCATTATGCAGACGTCGCAAGGCATCTATACTGTCTGATTGTTGTTCTGAATTTGAAGTTGGAAAGGGCTCAAGAACCAGGGACTTCGAAGATGGGACACTGTTGTTGTCCCCGCCTTTCTTTTTTTGTGAGTCCCTTCTAGAAGAAATGTTCCGTGCGACAGAAGTGCGTTTTGTTCTACCAAGGCTATAATTAATATGATCTCCTAGAGTGAACTTCTTGGCAGACCTTGAAGAAGAATAGAAATGATCACCATGATACCTTCTTTTGGATTTGTTAATCGTAGTCCGACTTCTAGGAACAACTGTGCATTGCTCCTGAATTGAGCAGTTTGAGGTAGTATCCAGTCGATCAGATACAGTTGAACTGTTCTTACAGTTACTGCTACCACAGTTTCCATCAGGACTGATTTCCTGCTCATCCTGGACATTGTTCCTTGTTGACTCATTCATTTGCAGCTCATCCTGGATTTGTGGAAATGTAGGCCTGGATGACTTCGATTCAATTGTGTCAGTGGTATCAGGCTCCTCATCGACTATTATTGATTCTTCAATTGTAACCTGGGACACTGAATGCTGCTTAGTTAACGAACTACTGTCTCCGTTTTTGTCCATTTTCTTTGATCTCTCTTTTCTTCTGTGCTTCTTTTCTCTCTCTTTGATTCTCCTCCTTCATTTTCGCTCTTCTTCTTCATTCTTTTCCTTCTCCTCATCATCAAGGAGTTTTATCTATTCAAAAGAAATTATTTATGACATTTTTTATTTCTCAGAATAATCAAGACTAACTATAAAAACTTGCTAGGACGTTAATACCTGATTTTCCAATGTAAGCATTTCCCTGCTAGAAACTTGAACACATTCTTCAAGCAAGTTTACTGCAAGAGAAACGAAAACACTATGGGCATTCTGGCATGCTACCTCTTCCCTTACAGCCTTATCAACCTGCACGTAAATATGTCACTGTACTATTAGAAGACTTATGCATGACACAACAAGCTGCAATATATATATAGATGAGAACCCGCACAAAACGTTCTCCTAAACATAATCATACATTTTTCTAACACATGTTTGCTAACATGACTAGTTTTATAGACATTAGACTATGAACAGTTCAATGGCCTGGATTGCTTTCCCCATTTTTATTTGACGATAAATTGGGACAGTCATCCTGCAGATATACCTAGTTAACAAAGACACAGACATGATAGTAAATACACCTATCAGTCTGCCCATTTAAGTTTTTAGTCTACCTATCACCACCAATTTCATATGTTACAAAAATCCCAAATCTATCTAATAACAACACAACAAACAAAAATCAAAGTAAAATACCCAACAGACTGAACATACTTGTTCCTTGAAAAAGACTGTGGCAGCATCCAGAAGAACTTTCCTTATAAATTCAGGAGTCCTTGCATCTTTTCGGCTGTGAGAACATGCTCGATCCAGCCTATTTCCATTCTTATCCAGTAAACTATTATCCTGTAAATAAACTGGAATATTAAATCACGCCGCAAGAAATAGGGAAACTAAATTAATTTTATTACCAAAACCAGATATATGACGAGCCTTGTAGAACCTACTTACCACTTTCACAATCTCTTCGCCATGCTTAAATAGGTCCTGAATGCTTTCTCCTTCAGTAATTGAGACAAAACCATCGCCAACCACTAGCCTGGAATGAACATACTGCTTCTCCATCGATGTATTAGCTTTAACAGTATCATGGGATATCTAAACAGAAAAATAAAATGAATTTGCATCTACTACATAAAATGAAAAGGCTATGAAATGCAACTGCATCATCATCAAAAAATTGTGCATGACTGTCAAAGTAATGTTACAACAACAGAAATTTAACTGCTGCTAAATTCTAGAAGCAAGGTTATACCATAAACATCAAAACACACCTTATGATGAAAGGGAAAGCCAGATTCTTTACTTCTGCTCATCAGTTCCTTAAACTCCCGCAAAATATTCTTTCTGCAATTTTTGCAGAACTTCATGTCTTCAATCCTGGCACATTAGCATAATTTAGTTGATAGCAGAAAATCAATAAATCATGATTAGCTAGTATTTCAATTTACTTTTGCATTAGATTCCTCTTGTTTTAATTGTATACAAGACTACATATTTTAGATCAATGCACGGACATAAATAGAAACTTCCTCAACCGCCTTATCAATAAGACAAATGAAGAAGGCCTAAATGCAAGAAAAAAAGTGTTATAATATATAAATATTATAAGCTTTACGTAATCTATGCTTTAGTCAAACCTGAAGTTTAATTTTTCAACAAAATCATCTTCTTTAATCTTCAAAATAGACTGTCGAGATTCCTCTCCTTGGGATGACCAAAATTCGACCAATTTCTCAAGAGGAATCCCTACTGTATGCACTGCACAGGTTTCCCTTGATGCAGCTCCTTTCCATCTCCGACCTCCTATACCACAAGCAGCAGGGTAAAGCGATTTGCGCGTACATTCTATTGTATGGGCATTGTCAACACCTGGTTCAAAGACGGCAATAATAAGTTACCAAACATAAAGAACAAAAGTAAATGATTGATCAATGGACGTAGAGGGTGATTACCTTCTGGATCCCCTTAAAAGAGCTCGACTGAAAGTAGCAATCCAAAAGAGTGAGTGACTCATCCCTAGTTGTGGTCAGACATCCCCAAGGATGAACGGAAGGATCTTGATCATCACATTGAGACAAACCACCAACAATTTGAGATTCTGGAATTCCCGGTCTGTTGCAAGAAAGATGAGCAACAGCTCCGTCCTGCTTGGAAGACTTCCCATAATTGACAATCCGGGAAAACTCTTCATCCAAAAAATGAAAACATCTGGAACAAAAGATGACCTTACGAACTTGCTTCAGGAATGTTTGTTTATCAACTTTCAAAAGCTCCTGACGCCCATGTCGTGTCAAACCGTTCCAGAACTACATCAACAGAAAAGAATCAATACATTTGATATCAGTCACAACAACATATTAAATGCAACACAAACTGAATACCCAGACTCCAGTTTATCTTGTTCATTCTCGACAAATCAACAAATCAATAAATAACTGGTACTCTTTATAGTAAATACTAATAAAAATTTAATTAAAAATTGCTCCATGAAAAGGACATCATCAGTTCTACACTCCTATAAAAACTACGAGTGTCCCATTTTAATTTATGTTTGATTACAGTTGAAAAAAATAACTTAAAATGTGAGGGAAGTAATATTTATAAAAAAACAAAGGTGAAATCCAAACACCGAGGCAATCAAATCACACACACAACACACACATAATTGAAAACAATGTACCTTCGCTACATCAACTATGAACACAACATTTTTGTTCAATCTCGACAAATCAATAAATAAATGGTACTCTTTATAATAAATACTAATAAAAATTTAACAATGACAAGGACATCATGAGTTCTACACTGTTTATCCCATTTTAATTGATATCAAAAAGATATATAAATCAAGCCATACATATAATTGAAAATAATGTAATTTCACTAACATCAGTTATGGACACAACATTTTTGTTTTATTTCGACAAATCAATAAATAAATGGTACTTTTCATAGTAAATACTAATAAAAATTTAATTAAAAATAATTACTCCTTGACAAGGACATCATCAATTCTACGCCCATTAAATTTACTCATCATTTTAATTGATGTTTGACTTCTCAACACGTTAATAAAAAGTCAATTAAAATGGAAATTAGTACTCATACAAAAAAAGCTCTCCCGAAATCAAACAACTAAACGTATAAATCAAACCACATACACAAAAACATAACACAAAACACACTCATGATTGAAAACAATGTACCTTCTGAAGCTGATCAAAGCTAACTTTAGTTCTCGACATGGCCTCATTTCTGTGTGTTGATTTCTCCATCTTCGAAACTCTTACTTGTATGATGTATTCACGTTCAATCACTGATCATTAACAAACAAAAAACATGCAGTTGTGATTTATATACTCATGATCTACAAAAATAAGAAATCATACAAATAATCTAATAAGTACATGAAGTTGATTGAAAGATCAAGAAAACAAACATTAAGAACTACGAAAACATAAAACGTACAGATGATACCACTAATATATGTTGCTTGAAAGTACTCTGTAATATTTGGGCAGTGCCTGCACATACATTTATAGTAGATTTCAAGTTGACTACGAGTGGTGATAAGAAATTATTACCAGCTGTTTTTCAGACCATGGTTTTTTTGGATTTTTTTTTATTTACTTTTTTGAATATCTTAGGGATTATTTCATTCATATCATTAATGAAAGATTCACTCATTTTATTTTTCTTTTTTGACTTTTTGAGACCTTTTCAGCTTTTTTTGAGGGTATTAATTTGTCTTAGTATTCGCAATAAATAGTGAGAATCCATAATATATTGTGACAATTTGGGTTGGTTGGGATAGCAACTAAATTCTACAAATCATAAAGAGGTCAAAAAATTATATATGGAACACATGTGAATTCATTAATTTTGTCTTTGGCATGGATAGTGATGTTATTTACAAGGCAATTGAAGCTTAAATAGTAAATTTTGGAGTTTATCTATCAATTTCAATATTTATTAGATAAACTATAGGTTTTGAATGTTATGATTGGAGTGATCAATTTAAATTTTCAAATGAATTCTAATATTAATATTTTGAATTTGAAATAAAATTCAAATCCAAATTTATGTTACTTATTTGGTCAAATCCAATCTTCCAAACAAAATCCAGTTCTCAAGTGACTGTATTTTAAGCTCTGATATCTTTGGGAAATGATATCTTTGGTAAATGAAAAAAGTACATGATATTTAGATTTCAATTTAGATGGAGTATCTATGTTTTCTATGTTAGATATTGATTGAAATTAGTAGTATTTTGATCATAGATTTTGAAAGTTTGTAATGATCTTTAATAGATAAGAGTGTTGAATATTATATTATAATTTTAACGAGACTCAATGATGAAGCATGTTGTAAATTTTTTCTTGCTTGTTTTCTTTTATCAAAATCTATCTCATATCTTTTAAATGTAATGTCTTATTGGGTTGGGTTATATAAGAAAATTGGATCAAACACATAATTTCGTAAGAATTGGAGAGCTGTTGGTTTGGGCCTTATAGCGAGTCCAGGAACAAAATAAAAATAAAAATTGTTTAATGATCCGACTCTGACGAGTGATCAAAGGTTCAATGTCTGATAATCCACAAGCGGCATTCACAAATTATGCCTGGTAATCCCCACTAATCCATTTTTTTTACAAAAGAAATGAACTGATATGCTAAAAAAATCAAACAATTTAAATTCTCAACTGCACTTTTTACCAAAAGGAAGATAAATGAAACAAATGAAACAATCAAGCATCAGAGATTGATAAATTTTCCTATGAGAAGAAGCTTACTGGTTTGGATATGGAGAGGACACATTCCAGACTGAAGTATCAGAGGCCATAGGAACCTTCTCATTCCTAACTTAGAAGATAGGAAATGATATTCCCTTGCAAGACGCGAATAGATTGTATTCTTCAATGAAATATTTTGTATTGCATGTGAGATTACCTTTACTATCTTGGTTAGTCTTGTTTAAAGAAAGACCTCCAACAGCATACTCTGGCAGAGAATCTGATTTATATGCATCAGCAAGAGCAAATGGACTGCCAAAATGGAAAAGGGAGAAACCCTTGTCATTAGCTTGTGATGTGTCGATGTTTAAGTTTTTCTCGATTGATGCATTTGCTTGTGTTTGCATAAATTCCTTCTTTGCTTGAACATCCCTCTGCAGGCTATGGGAGGGTAATGCAGCTAGATGGATGCACTGAGCTTTCGGTGTGACAGAAGTGCGTTTTGCTCTACCACAGCTATAATTAATGTGATCTCCTAGAGTGAACTTATTGGCAGAGCTTGAAGAAGTATCGAAATGATCACCATGATACCTTTTCCTAGAGTGAACTTATTTTCTTCAATAAATAAATAAAGGGTACTCTTCATAATAAATACTAATAAAAATTTAATTAAAAATAACTCCATGATAAGGACATCATCAATTCTACCCCATAAATTTACTCTCATTTTAACTGATGTTTGACTTCTCAATAGTTAATAAAAAGTCAATTAAAATGGAACTTAGTATTTATAAAAGAAACCCTCCTGAAATCAAACAACTAAGCATAGAAATCAAACCACATACACAGCAACATAACACAAAACACACTCATGATTGAAAATAATGTACCTTCTGAAGTTGATCAAAGCTAACTTTAGTTGTCAACATGGCCTCATTTCTGTGTGTTGATTTCTCCATCTTCGAAACTCTTCCTTGTACGATGTATTCACGTTCAATGACTGATCATTAACAAACAAAAAACATGCAGTTGTGATGTATATACTCATGATCTCCAAAAATAAGAAATCATTCAAATAATCTAATAAGTACATGAAGTTGATTGAAAGATCAAGAAAACAAACATTAAGAACTACAAAAACATAAAACTAACGGATGATACCGCTAATATATGTCTGTGTAGCAACTAACAAGTGCTTGAAAGTACTCTATAATATTTGAGCAGTGCCTGCACATACATTTATAGTAGATTTCAAGTTTACTATGTGTGGTGATAAGAAATTGTTATTCCCAGTGGACTAACAATGAGATTTACAGAAGGGGGGTTGAATGTAAATCTCAAAACTTTTTCAAGTTTTGAGCAGTTTGTAAGGCTAAGTGTTTGAGTGATCAAATGTGTGTGAATTGCTTGGAGCTGATGCAGACAGATATATATTCAAACACAAATGTAATAAACACAAAGAACTTAAAAACTTTTCTGGTGGATTTGTTGTTCCACCAGAGATGTGTTATTTCAGAAAATCTGTGATTTAAAATTAGATCACAGCTGCTTCCTAGTACAAACTAGATGATTTTCTCTCTTGATATTTCTAAACAGCTCAGGGAAAAATTCATCCTAATTACTAGCTACTACTTGGTTTATATATCACCAAGTTTACAAGTAAAGACAAAGATAAAGTACAATAAGAAAATAGTTCTTCACTTGTTTCTATTCCATTTTTATCCAGTGTAATATGGAATTATCTGTTGACTTTCCATTTTGA